>NW_024468937.1:5177673-5353104 GCF_010015615.1 Cucurbitaria berberidis CBS 394.84 | reverse complement strand
AATAGGTTGGAAGGAAGAAGACCAGAAAGGGGTTTTTCATTGGACAACGGGCGGGAAAAGATGTGGTATTGGGTTTTTCCTTTTCGATTCTTTTCTTTTCTTCTTTTTGGCCTTGTCTATACCCTTGTATACTGTCTAGTTTAGTCTACTAATCACAAGACTCCCGTAGTTTCGTAATGTTAATCGTTCTTGGTATCTATCCCCCTGTGAATTCTTGCATCTCTCTTCTAAATTTCATATGCACAGACCTGTTCAGGGTCCCTGTGCAAAGATAAGACATATGTGTGCGTATATGTAGTGAGGTCCCTTGCTAACAGCCATAGCCACCTTATTCAGAGCGCAATCCCGTCTAACTACAAAGCTCATAGATCGGATCATATACACAAAGGCACTCTTCCTACCTCTATCCATCTTACTCCCTTCGCCGAGCACTTTCCGCCCTCACCAACACCCACAATCTCACATAGTAAAACACCGCGCCGATCAGCCATATACCAAGCAAAATACCCGCCTGCACCGGAGCAAAGAACGCGCCTCTGACTACCACAAATCCGCTAATAACAGCAAACAAAACAGGGATGAGGATAAAGGGTTTAACCGGACGGTTCAAGTTTGGCTCCCTGAAGCGCAGAATAATAGCGCCGAGCACAGTGAGGAAGAAAAACGCGTATTCGGCCAGGCCGTTGAGAGTGAGTAGGATACGCATGTTACCCAGGAGGATGTAGATGGCTGATAGGACCGTGTTAAGTAGGAGCGCGTTGCTATCATCTCGTCAGCAACTAAAAGCCCATTTCACATGTTAGAACGTGGAAGGGGTAAAGTGAGACGCACATCGGAGACTCTCCCTTGTCCAAGGCTTCATCTACTCCTACTGGACCTGCATCGCTCGCTTTGGACACCTTCAAAGTGCCGATTTGGCCTACTGTGCCTAGCACGTGTGGAATCCAGTTCTTGTTCGCGGCTGCTACGGTCATGCGGCCTGCGACGAAGGAGTTTCCTAGTGCGGAACCGGCGATTACCAGGCAGATTAGGACGGTGGCGAAGTAGGCAACGCCTTTGCCGAGGAAGTGGGTTACTGCTGTCTTTATGGGATTAGGCTTGGGTTGGGGATGGAGGTGGGGGTGGGAGTTAGATACTTACGACGGCTGCGGCGTCTGTTGTGGAGACTACTTTCCATGGTAGGAGAATGTAGTATACAGCGTTGGCGGCGACATAGCAGAGGATGATCGTCGGAATGGCTGTGTTGATTGAGAGGGGAAGTTGCTTCCTGGGGTTACGAAGCTCTGCTGCGACATAATTTGCCTGTTGATGGTCCGTTAATCTTTGTGATCTTCGTTGATTCTGCGATGGATAGTGAAAATACCTTATCCCACCCAGAGTATGCCCACAAGGCCCCGTACAGCGCGGTGCTATAGAACCCAAGAGACTCCCATGTAGTAACCTTCGCCCAGTCAAAACGCGACCCATCAGGCAAAACTGTATCCCTCGGCGAAAACCAATTATGACTATGCCAATCCCCGCCTCCAAGATCCCTCCCACCCCCAACGAACACAAACACAGCAACAAGCCCAGCAACAATAAGCAGCAGGATCGTAAACAACTTGACGGCAACAAAGAAGCTCGACAACCTAGTGCTAGTCTTGGTACTAATCGAGTTCAACGTCGTAACAACCACCAACACCAGCAAAGAAAGCAACTTATGCGTCAACGGCGGATACGCCTCATTCACCCCCAAGCTGCTATAAATCGACTCGACAAAAACAATACTCAAAATCGCAAGCGTAGCCGGCATCGTCGCGACGATCCAACTCCACGCTGCCATGTACCCAAACACCTCCCCATAGATGTGGGAGAGGTAAGGTTGGATGCCGCCTTCGCCGGGAAACGCAGTGCCTAGCTCGGCCATAGTGAGCGCACCCGTCCACGCCAGCACGCCGCCCAGAAGCCAGATGAGCAGCGCGGCGCCGGGAGAGGGCACATTTGCGTCGACGGGGCCCGGCGACGAGAAGATGCCGGAGCCGATTACGATGCTGATTAGCAGGGCGAAGCCGTCGATTGCGCCTAGGTTGCGGGAAAATGTGCCGCGGCGCGCGTCGGTGGCTTCTTCATCTGGGATAATCTGGGGGGTTGGGGTGTCTTGCTGGAGGAGAGGGGTTGTTTCTGATGATGCCATTGTGGTTTGGTTGTGGTTGTTGGCGATGTATTGGTGAGGTTTGGTAGGATGAGGTGGTGATGTACCGAGGCTATTGCGTGCGATTGAACGTGCGTTGGGTGCTGAGGGGCAGGTAGGCAGGGGTTAATGTATTGTATACTTGGGGCCTCGCGCAGTGCGATGGTTATGGGGAGTTCATGGCCTTGATTTGATGCACTTTCGATGTTTCAAACTCGAGTTTGTCATGAGGAGAGGTGCTCGATAGAACATGGAAACGCTAAATTTAGGTGTTTAGGCTGCTTTACGTCATCTGCAACGCCGCAATATCTGTAATAGTATCACAACTAAAGAAACAATACGAAACCGCTCTTTCATCATGCTTGAAGGATTTCGGGTATCATTGCCGCTGCCTCGCATTCATGTTGAATGGTGTTGGTCGACACACGATTGCACGGGACTACCATACCTGCGTACGAAAAGTTATCACAGCAGAATCGTCATTGTTGCTACTAAACACTATATCTAAAACCTCAAAAGTACAGCTTTCTAGCTTGACCTAATATACACAGCCGACTCCTGGAAATTAATGTTCCCTTCCAACGCCCACATCACACAACAGTTCTTATAATCCTTCTCATCGGCCTCTGTGGTTTTGCTTGTAAAGAAAGTCTTTCCGTCTACATTCCATTTCTTGAGGTACTCCGCCCCCGTGGGATACGTGTCCACGAGTTCTTTATGGCTTATACCAAGGACGCTCTCGCACTCGCTAAAATCCTCTATTTCACATCGAGCTTTGTAATCTACCATGTTTCTTGTGGGCTCGTCACAAGTATATCCATCTTTCGATTCCGGATCGCGCTCCTGTGCAAGATAGTCGTCACAGAACTTGTCGCATAGCATTGCCGCTGGACCGCCGTCCTTCATGGTCAGGTCCGCGATGATCTGGCAAACTGGTGCACTAGGGGCTACAGTGACGATGAAGGAGTTTTTGGTCACTGCCCTAAACCCTTCGAAATCGGTTACAGCTCGAATACCTAGCTGTTCCTCGAGAATCTCGCTGCAAGAGGGACAGTACGCAGGATCCTGGGCGATAATCGGTATCTTTCTATCAATGCCCCGCTCTGCTTGGATTGATTGCAAAGTATCGCGGATCGTGAAGGCCGCAAGATGCTGCGCAAAACGCTTTGGGCGTCTCCAGTCTAGTGCGCCAAGGCCAAAACATACAATGTTATCGACATTCATTAGCTGGTCTCCGTGCTTGTACAGTAGATCTGTGAGTCGGAATCGCGTTTGAGACCACTGTATCATGAGACCCTCATCTCCATATTTCTCCGCTTCAGTCAGCTTATCAAGGCTCACGAACTTGAATATAAAGTCCTTGGCACCCTTGTAATACTTCCTAGTCTTGATCCAAACCTTTTCACTACCATGCGGCGTCACAGTAGTCCAACGCCGTTTCCAGAAAGAGTAGGGAGTTTCGCCATCCTGACACATTCTGTCAGTCTGATGATCGGTGGCTGCTCGAGCTATGACCTTGTACAACGGTTGCAAGTCAAAATTGTCGGTGGCACTTGCGCTCAGACCCCCAGCTATATTCCAGTATGACTCTATAGCCAGGTCTAGAATGAAGCTGCTCTCGTCCCCTGACTCCCTGAGATTCTGAATCTCTCGATCATGATGGTTGCCAAAAACATCAATACTCTTATATTTCTCGCCAACCTCGAAGTTTCCTAGCTCACTACTCAGTTGGTCGATTTCATGTCGTAGTTCTTTGCCTGAATAGTCGAAAATGACTCCTTGGTCAGACTCAGTGATTCTCTCTTGCTCGCCCGATGAGATAGAGCGTAGAAGCAGTGTCCTCTTGTTGTACATGACGATCTTCTGCGCCAATATGTCCATTGCTTCGATAATTTCGGGGGTCCATACACGATTGCCGTTTTCCGGGAGGAAGTCATTGTAGAGTTGACTTAGGGGGCTTTCTGCAGCCATATTTGACAGGAGGTGAGAGTGAATTAGTTGAGAAGTGGTTATTGAGAGAATGATAGTATGGAATCGCGATCTCCCTTTTATATCGGGTCATGACTCTAGGCCTTTGACTGTAGCAAGAACTATGACTTATTAGCATGACTGAACTATGACCCTCCGCATTGCTTCACGTTCGGGAGTATGGTCTATTGAGGACCTCCAGACTGCGTCCTCAACATTTCAAAGTCGGAGTATATAGCTCACATAGGAGGTTGTCATGGTGAATGAGGGCAAGAAGTACAAGAGCAGAAAGGTTAAGAAGCCAGCAGAGATGTTATTACTAAGAGTGTTTGTGTTCCGTGATTCTGAAAGATCAATCTTTTAGAAAATCAACGCATCTGGAAACGTTGTCCTTCCATAGATGAACACACCGATATGTCCCTTCAACGTCTGATGGGCGAATAGAGGGTAACTTGGCCTACGAAGAACAGGATGATGGCGATAGAAGCAACTACTGTGTAAGTAACTGCAACCTATGACCTAAAGTGTTAGCGCACGAATTGCAGTTTATAGCATGACAGAAGACGAACCCTGGTATTGTCGTCCCACAATTCCGGTCTACGCAAGTGCGTTGTGGCCGACCAAACATGCAGAAACATGCCTACAATCATACAGAGCGTCGCTGAGGTCAAGAACATAACCGGCATCTGCCAGGCCATGATCTGAAGCAAGCTTGGTGTACGGCGCCCGGTCTTTGCTGAGTGTTTCCGCTCGCCATTAGTTTTCGCGAGTAGATTGCGGATGTTTTCTAGCCCATCCCGGTGAGATGAAAGACGATGGAGGCGGACTGTTTGATCGGCTGCAGATAGGATGCTGAAAAGCGATAGAATGATACCGCAAAACCATGATGTTCGTACAGGCCATGGAGACTCTTTTCCATTGGGTAAAATGTTGGGCCAACTTCCCGTGGAAGTGAGCACTCCTGCTAAGAGCGCAGCCTGATGGACGTCAGTTTGATTAGACCATTTTGACCCGTACAATACGTTAAAAACTCTCTCAACACTCTACGTACCACAATACCGATAAAGTTAAGCTCACTCAACTTGTGGTCTCTCCATCTCACAGTCAAATCATCCCTCTGCCCTGCATCCTCTGTGTTCAGAAGGATCTCAATAGGATCGTAAGTCGATGGATCAGGTGCGTAGATGCCACCACCGAAAAACTGGAGGAACTGTAACAAACTCAACTTCTTCTCGTCCTCATGCGCAGGTCCCTGGTGTGAAGAGCCTCCTAACATTGGTGTCCGTTCGCTGGCTGACTCTCTGCTTTCGATATCAGGCTCATGCGTCATTGTTCGGGGAGTTTCTCGAGAAGAATTGTGTGCGTGGTTTGAAGGTCGCTAGCTATTCACATGTACTCGGAGCGAGTTGTTGTCAATAAGAGTGGGACATGTTTTCCGATGCAGGTGGGCGCGTGACGATGACGCGCCTCGGCGCTAGGCCCATCATCCACCAACGTGACCATTCGCGTCAGGCAACTCGAATCGATACTAGTTTAAGATGTTTGAGGGCCCTGGAGTTAGTAACTTACGAGATGATTGTTGTTGGAGAAGGTTGCGTTCTGTTCCTGACTCGTACCTGCCCTCGAGTGGGGCGTGCGGATGCGGACTCCGAAGACCGGTGGTGGTCAACATGGAACAATGACGTGAGGTCACATAATACTGCGACCTCAAGTCTACAATAGTCTCTCTACATCCCTCGGTTCCAAGAAGTAGCTACAACAAGATGTCAACCATTGCACATACCAAGAAAGGCCTCTACGTTGGTACTGACAAGCATCAATGGTGGAAAGAGGCCGTCGTGTATCAGGTGATTCTAGTTGTCAAATTCACGACCATTTACTAATAGCTAAACTAGATCTATCCCGCTTCTTTTCTCGATAGTAACGGTGATGGATGGGGCGATGTTCCCGGCATCACGCAGAAGCTCGATTACCTCAAGGATCTCGGTGTTGACGTGATTTGGGTGTCTCCGATTTACAAGAGCCCGCAGGCCGATATGGGCTACGATATTGCGGACTACGAAGACATTGATCCGAGCTATGGGACCCTAGCCGATGTCGATAATCTCATCAAGGAAGTCAAAAAGCGCGACATGAAGCTTGTAATGGATCTTGTCGTTAACCACACGTCTGAAGAGCATGCATGGTTTCTTGAGTCGCGGTCTTCGAAGAACTCCGCAAAAAGAGACTGGTATATCTGGAAACCTGCAAAATACGACGCCGACGGGAATCGCCAACCACCGAACAACTGGGCGCAGATTCTTGGTGAAGCAAACTCAGCATGGACGTGGGATGAGAAGACTCAAGAGTACTATCTCTCGCTCTTCACGCCCGAGCAACCAGACTTGGACTGGGAAAACCCCGCTGTTCGCGAAGCCGTGCACAATATTCTGCGCTTCTGGCTCGATCGTGGCGCGTCGGGTTTCCGCATGGACGTCATCAACCTGATCTCGAAAGTGCAAACATTTCCTGATGCCGATTTTGTCGTCAAAGACAGCAAATACCAGCACGGGAGCAAATACTATGCAAATGGCCCGCGTCTACACGAGTGGTTAAAAGAATTGAATCGCAACATTCTGTCCAAGTATGGAGCCTTCACAGTTGGTGAAATGCCCTTCGTTCGCGACGAAGACGAAATCATTAAACTTGTAGGCGCACAGAGCGAAGAGCTGAACATGATCTTCTCCTTCGACCTCATGCATGTCGACAAAGTGCCTGGAGACTTCAAATACACCCTCAATTCGTGGGATGCCAGCGATTTGAAGCGGATTGTGAACAGGCTCCAGCGACTCATGCTTGAGCGCGACGGATGGAATTCACTCTACGTTGAGAACCACGATCAACCTCGTAGTGTTAGTCGATTTACAGACGATAGCGATGAGTGGCGTGAGTACGGTGCCAAACTCCTTTGCTTGATGCAGACCACACTCGCTGGTACACTGTACGTCTATCAGGGTGAGGAGATTGGCATGCGAAACGTGCCCGAAAGCTGGGGACCGGAGGAATACAAGGACATTGAGAGTATCAATTTCTTCAAAAAGTATGTATCGCTCGCACTCCCACTTACATCTCAGTACTGACGAGCTTAGGTATCGCGACCTCTATCCCAACGACCCGGCAAAGCAAGCTCTAGCCCGTAAGATCATGCAACGCAAAGCGCGCGATAGCTCCAGAACACCTATGCAGTGGGACGATTCCCCCCAGGCTGGTTTTAGTAACGGTAAGCCCTGGATGCGTGTCAATGACGACTACAAGACTATCAACGCCGCGGCGCAGCTCGCCAACGCCAAACCTACACCTGGCACATTGTCGGTCCACGCGTTCTGGAAACGCGCTCTTGAACTTCGCAAGAAGAACAAGGAAGTATTTGTGTACGGCGACTTCGAGATGCTGGATATGGATGATAAGAAAGTGGTAGCGTATCGGCGATGGAGCGAGAAGGAGGCTTTCCTCACGGTGTTGAATCTCAGTGGGGAAACGGTGACATGGGCTAAGCTGAACGACCTGAAAGTGAAGAAATGGGTTGCAGGGAATTATGACGAGAGGGAGCTGGAGGGTAGGGAGTTGAGTGAGAAGGTCGGGTTGAGGCCATGGGAGGCTGTGCTGGGGATACTTCAGTAGACGTTGCTGGCATATAGACGCAAGATGACCGGAATGATGAAGTTTCGAATCGTGAATCTAGTATGTGCAAGCTACAATAGATAGCTACTTCTGCTACTAGAATAGTATCAGCACTACCAGCGTTAGATACCCAGACTTAAATACTCAGGCCACATTGTGATTAGCCCAGATGTCCACATGCTCTTTAGAATCCTCTGCTCTCCAAATATCCCCCCGCCTCACCCCACCCGCCCAGCTCATCGAGAAACACTAGTTTCCCTTTCCGCTACCCTTCTCACTCTTCTTACCATGCACATGCCCGGTAATCTTCTTTTCAAACACATCAGGATGTAACTTCCTGCCCGTCTTGTCTTGAAACCGCCAGCTGACCCTATTCCACACCAATGAGCAATCCTGCTGTAAGATCCGCGCAATCAACCTCAAGTCATCTGCAGAGAAGGTGTCATCGGGCCTAACTTCAAGCTCGAGAGGAGCTGCTGTAGCGGTTGGAGCTGTGGGAGCGGTGTTGGTCGGCGGATTGTGCTGGGAAGGATGATAGGAGTGGTGGGAGCGTGTGGCTGACTTATTCGTGGGCGCCTTTGAATTGGGTCTGGTTGCGGATTTGGCGGGAGCAGGCGTTCCCCATGTATTGGGCGCTGATGTTTCCCAGGTGTTACCAGTGTTGCCGCCGCCGCCGCCGTTATTGTTGTTCTTGGGTTGATCGTTGTTAGTCCCCCAGCCTCCTGCAGCGCCTCCCGCGGCGCCTCCTGTAGTGTTCCCTCCACCGTTAGTAGGAGTATCCCAGGAATTCGCGCCACCGCCGTCACCTCCACCACTAGGGATTGTAGTGTTGCCCCACCCTGTATTATTTCCTGTAATGTCCCCTCCGCCGTTAGCAGGAGTGTCCCAAGCGTTCCCGGAACCACCGACACCTCCACCACTAGGGTTCTCAGTGTTGCCCCATGTATCACCTCCACCGAACGTCCCATCTCCGGCGTTGTCATTGAAGGCAGCTTCACCTCCTCCTCCAGTGTTGTTATTCACTCCCCCACCATTCCACGCGGCAGCATTTGCATTTGTCCCACCATTGTTTTCTCCAGCGCCAGCTGTTCCCCAACCAACATTATTATTGCTGGCATCTCCGTTGGTGTCGCCGAAAGTATTACCGCCGCCCCATTCCGTGTTAGCGATTGCATCAGCGGTACCACCCGTGTTATTGCCCCAGTTCGCGTTCGAAGTACCCCATTGATTTGTTAGGTCTCCACTAGGAAGCCCGTCTTTCTTCTCTTCTACCTTTTTGTTCCCTTGATTCTGTTGCCTCTGTTCCGTGTTGTTGTTACCTTGATTTTGAGGTTGGGCTTGGTTCTGTTTCTTGTCCTTTCTGCCTGGCTTCTGATTACCACCGCCTCCACCACCACCCTTTGCCGCATTTGGGTTCCAATCTGCAGGCTTGACTTGTTTGAAGCGCTCTTTGCATTCGAAGACGGGCTTTCCGATCTCTTCCGCGAATGAAGCCCAAGGGGCGTTGGGGTTCTCGTTTCTCCAGTCAAGTATCTTCTTGTCCTCTTCGGCGGTCCAACAGCTTGTCTTGTCGTTGTCGTCCTTCTTTCCGTCATCATCTGCCGCGACTGCAGTGGTGTCCCAAATTCCAGCGGCACCCCACAAGTCGCCCGCATTGCTGGCAGCCTTTTCCGTTGCAGCTTTTACCACTTTGATGCTTGCAGCCTTTTCTGTTGCGGCTTTCTTCGCGCCGACTTGCGCGCCGAGGGCATCCTTCACCGATCGCTTCTCGGATGGTACCTTCGCAAGGCTGGTTGCGGTGAGTCGCTGCTTGCCAGTGCCGGTGAGCTTGCCTTTGCGGCCGTCGCTGGCAGCCCACTCCAATATACCGCCAGGCGTGGTAACCTGAGGCTCGTCAGTCTGGTACTATAGGTCTGGTCAATGCAACAACGTACCATCTGGGCGAGGGCACTGGGCTGGGGAGATCGGACAGGGGGCTTTGGGTCCTTGAAAGGTTTATCGGTGAGGCCTAAGATGAAGGATTTCGACACGCGTCGAGGACGCCAATTGGGATCAGTCATTTTGGGCGGTGCCCGAGGTTGCCGTGGAGCTTCGTTAAGCTTTGGGGTATGAAAGCGGCGCAATTAGACCCTACGACTGTCGCCCACTAGAGCTAAGCGGCGAAAAGCGCACAAAACACGTGTTCAACGGAGAGAGATAGAGAGAGAGCAGGGGCATAAAGAGCGGCCGGCGACTCTGTCAGTCAGGTTACGCGAAGAGTGGTGAGTTGTGAGCTCACGGTTGTCTTGGCACGAAGGGAAAGGCGGGACCTACATTGAGAGGCCTCGACAGTGAACTTGCCGTAGTGAAAGTAAGTCACCGAAGAAAGATAATAGGAGAGTGAGCTAACAAGACAGAGCAGAGAGCGTTTGTTGTGAAGTGAAAGGAAAGCCATATTGCACTGCATGTAAGGAGGAGACAGTTCATCATTGGAAAGTACCCATGGATGGTCCCAAACTAGGATCGGCTACGACTTAAAGACTATGACTTGTTGCTCCTGCCTTTCGATCGCCTAATATTTTATACAATATTAGTGATATACAACGAGTTGGGCAGGACGGTCATAGACTGGAGGCAATGGACAATCCTCAATTTGACGAAAGTCAGCTTTGCGTGAGAATGAATTTTTGAGATAACAGGCGAAAGAATTGTGAAGCATTTGAACAATATCACATTTTAGTATATTGGCGTAAGAGGCGGTTCGAAGAGAGTTCAGACGAAGTCATAGCGCTAGCGCCCGACATTTTACCGAGCCCTTGCATTGCGTTTGCGGGCAACAGCTGGCATCTCCGTGTGTATAGCTTGGCGCTCCTCTGAATTCATCCCTCGAACACGACAGAACAGCAGCACACTACCACCGCGAGCATGCTGATTCCATCCTTCGCAATCTTCGCTGCGGCGAGCAGCTTGCTGTCATTCGCCACGGCACACAACATCCAGATGAAGGCCCACCAGCGCGAATGCTTCCACGAGTCGCTGCACAAGGACGACAAGATGACCGTCACGTTCCAGGTCGGCGATCGGGAGTTTGGAGGTAGCGGAAACTTGGAGATTGACTTCTGGGTGCGTCAACGGCAGCATGGGTCATCAAACTCTACGCGTGAAGGGCATAACTGATGAAGGGATGCGCAGATCGAGACACCGTCTCGCAGCAACCAAATCCACGAACGCGGCGTGTCCTCAGGCGACCACTCCTTCACAGCAGCAGAAGACGGCAAATACACATACTGCTTCAACAACGAGCATTGGGGCGCGAACACAAAGGAGATCTCCTTCAACGTCCATGGCATTGTCTACGTTCCCGAGTCGGAGGCACCGCAAGATCCTTTAGAGAAGGAGGGTATGTGGGAGCGTAACCTACAGGAACAGGGCAAACGCTGACATGTTATAGTCCGCCAAATGTCAGAACTCATCGCGCAGGTCAAGGACGAGCAGAGTTATATCGTTGTGCGCGAGCGAATGCACAGGAACACGGCCGAGAGCACCAATTCACGTGTCAAGTGGTGGAGCATTTTCCAATTCCTGGTTTTGATTAGCCAGGGCATCTTCCAGGTCTGGTGGCTCAAGCGCTTCTTTGAGGTAAGCCATTATCTGTCTCGCTCGATTACTGGTGAGCTTCTGGTACTAATGTATATTCCAGGTCAAGCGCGTTGTCTAAGAGTAGTGCGTTATTTTGTCCCATGCAACGCTTATAGTAGCGTTGCTAGGCGCATTCCTCATCTCATCGAGTCATCTTGCATCTTGTGGGATCACCTGTTTAGTTCATTTGGCGTTTTAGCGCATGCCAGAGACGGCAAGCACATGAAAAGATGGAGTATGGTGGGTACTGTGCTATGACTCGTTGGAGAGTTTTGGGTAAGGCTACCGTGTCATAGTTCTGAAGACATCAAGTTTCACGTGCTACAACAGCCTATTGCTTCTGCCTGTTTGGCTTGGCACATCTCTCAAAGTTTGGTCAGCTGGACCCTGTGAAGGCGTATCGATTACACCTCGAGTACTTAACAGGTGGATAGAATGGATCTGGCGAAGAGTAGTAGGACTAGCCAGCATGTGAGTGTGAGTCGGCGTGATTCACCCATTTCCTTGCGACATGCTGCATCATTTGAGAACAAAGACTTCTTCCTCTATCTTTCAACACCTCAACCTCTCCATCCTCAAATTCTTAGACCACTGTTACACCGATACATATATCCACTGCAGTTTTCCGATACTCGCTGCAATCTCCCGTCTCATTACGTCATCCTGGACAATTTCCAACGCAACTTATCTGCTCTATTGGCCAGACGACACGCAGAGTTCGCGGTGAAGGCAACAGACACGTCGTGACTTCCTCCATTGGTGCTTTCCCATCGTTGTTTAGGGACCGACTCTTCTCTTACCCGACTGCCTTTCACCACGAGGCCCTCCCCATATTTATACCCACAATCTCCCCGCCTCCACATCGAACATGCACACCACGACTTGGTCCTTTGCACTCAACCCAGATGGACCCTTCCAGAGACTCCGGCAATGCGCCTGTCTCACGAGACTGGCGCATTCCGAATTTGGATGACGCACCACTCAACATCATGACTGCAGCAGATACTGCCACGAACGCCTCTATGGTGCCCCTTTCCCAATACTCACATGGCAGAAGCATTACCGTCCCGTCTCCGCCTTATGAGCAAGGCTACTCCCAGAACAATGACTATTTCCAGTCGCTCGCGCCTTCCGCCTCGCCAATCGGACGCCATCCGCACAACGCCGAGTCTTTGAACGATGAGGTGAATCGCCCACTGACTCCACCACGCCAGGAAGATGACGATTTCAGCACATTAAGGCAGTGGTACGCGGAGGAAGGACTTGGTAACAGCTCATCTGGATTTGAGCAGACAGAGCCGCAAGCTTTTTCTTGGTATACACAACAACAGCAGCAACAACAACAACCGGACTACGCAGCTTGGAAAAATCTGAATCATCCTGAGGTGCCATACAATGCTCCGTATGCCCAGAACAGCCCTGAAGACGTTCATTGTAAGCAGCCACTATACGACTTCTATGGCAAACCGTCTCAACTGCTTTCTATTTCGAACCCTCACCCGCCACTTCCCCGTTACTCTCGATATTCCCTGGTTGCACCTCGGACTTTTGTACAACCACAACCAATTCAGCAATGGCCGTCTTACAGTTTACTACCCCAAGCCAGCCTGAGTGAGCTCAGTCAGTCAGACACATCCCTAATTCCACCGATTCCTAAGCACACCGCAAAACTTGACGAGAAAACACGTCGAAAGCAAGAGAAGTTACACCGGAAAGGTGAAGCACGCCAACAAGAGATCTCGGCGCGCAGGCAATCCGCAACGCAGCGAGGTCAGCGCAAGATGGCGGGATCGAAACGCAAACGTAGTTCCATCTTCAACATGTTGGTGCCGCCTGCACCAGCCCCGCCTCGTCAACAACCGGAAGACAAATTCCCCGTCCCAGAGTTACAGCACGATCCTCTGGCCGAGTCCATGGCTTGGGGGGCGCCACCACAGGGTTATGCACCGAATATCGAAGGGTCATATTATCACCAACCCGGGCCCGTCTCACCTCTACTATCTCGATACCCGCCCTCGCTATCTATATCCGAGCCACAGATACAGCCCGACCGGGATGACATCGAACAGTTGATTACCGACAAGTACGAGGAATACAAATGGTCTGTGAAGCTGTATGAGATCAACCCCGAAAAAGGATATGATTTTGCTCAGTCGTTTCTGGAAGACCTGTTTAGTATGAAGGACTTGTGTGACATCAGCTCGCAGTACAGCTGGCATGCACATACTAGTCAAGGCTTTATCAAGGACGGCGACCGTCTGTCATTCGTCGTACTCCACAATGCAGCCAACCCATTTACATGGAACATGTCGCCTGATTCCACCACCACGATAGGTGTTTATGGACGATATTGGCACCTCCATAACGAGATCCATTGGAAGACCTTCGCCCCCGACATTCGCGATATCCTGAACGATGTCATGAACCAAGGATTCTTCAAGTTGAAGAACAAGTGGCACGTCGACATGGAGAAGGCGAGCGACAAGCGCTTCCACCGAGCATATTGGCTGGCGGCGAGGATGATGCCACTCAAAGGCATTCTGAACCATGATCCGGTTAGGGAGACACCTCATGATGCCGTGGAGGATGATGAAGACTTCAAGGTTACTGAGAAAGATCTGCAGAATAGTTGGGATGATGAAGAAATTTCAGAAGAGGAGTCGACTAAGACATGGGAAAAGATTCTTCAACGCAACGAGGAAGCTGGCGTGTCGGAGTATAAAAACGAGCATGTGGTCACTGGCTCCTCGGAGCGAGACATCCACGACATTTTAGGTATTGGAGTCTTCTTGTAAGCTGCCGTTGTGCCGCACCTGGGGGCGTTTCGTGTTTTGTGTTCTGTGTAGGGTAGTTGCTGGCTATGAGGACGTGAAGGCTGTGAGGTCCTTCATTACCAGACTATTACTGTATGCTGGAATTGGGATTGGAATTGCGACCGGGATTGGCAGGGGTGGGCAGGCGAAAATATTTCAGTGCACATGCAGGACTATTCCAAGTCCTCCATAACGACCATGTATCAATAACAATCACGGGCGTGAATAAAAACGAGGGTGTTATTTCTCCTTCGAACAATGATTCGTTCACTCATCGCTTACTTGCACTATCCAATATCTTTCTTACTCACTCAAGCCAAAGCCAAGGCTGAGACATCAATTCGCTTTTTCTCTGCTCAACAAAGACAATGGCAACTGCAGACAAAACAAGGTCGAATCACGCTTACACCTGATCGTACATGGAAACTAATCATCGACATCGACATCCTCGTCCTGTACACTGAGCGTCTCGACGCTCTCCGCGATACTGATTCCCGTGCTGCTAGCTTTGTGTAAAGAAGGCTTTTTGCCTTTGCCCTTTGCACGACGCTTCTTCGTGCCTGTGCTCTCAGTGACGCTAGGGGCTTCGCGTACCCAGCGCGAGATGGCTTCAGCGCGCTCGGTGCTAATCGGGTACTCGCGGCCGTCGTCCTGAGCCCAGCGTTTGGGCGCTGCAGGAGGCGCGGGAGAAGGTGAAGACGGGCTCTTGGGTGGGACACCATTGGACGAAGAAGATGCAGAGCCGTTTGAAGTGGAAGTCGAGGAGGGATGGGGAGAAGGCGAACCATCACGCTGCCTCTTTTCCGCTTCTTCGTCGTCCCTGAATCTGCGTTCGCGGGCGCGGACTGCGCGCTGGAAGGATTCCTCGTCGACAACGCGCTCATCTGCAAGGGCTTCGAGTATGGCTTCGTGTTTTTGGCGTTCGCGCTTCTGGGTTTCAGTCTCGCCGCCTCCACTGCTACCGCCATTTACTCCGTTCTTACTCATTTCGTTACTCGACCCGTTTTTCCCATGCCCAGGCAACGGCGCCGGTCGACATAGATTCTCCCAGCTCTTCCCAATACCAATCCAATTGCCAGCCCGCCTCAGAACTTCGATCCAGTCAGCACGCGCAGGCGAGCGGGCGGCAAGGAAAATCGGATATCCGTCGCATACGCGGGCTAGGCGTGCGGCATTGTGCGCGTGTCGGAGATGTTCTTTTGGTGGAGTCTGGATGAGTGCGTGGCAGAGGAGTAGGGAATGTAGGGCATCGGTGAGCAGCGGATGGTACGTTATACTCTCATGGCTGTCTGCAAATGCGGTGGCTGCTAGGGAAGCTGCTGATTCCGCTTGTGTTGCTAGCCTGGGCGCGGGATATGGCGGTAAAGAAGCAGGCGGCGCGGGTTCAAAAAGCTGCGAGACTTTGAAAATCTCTGGGGGTGGGAGTTTGGGCCAGGAGGCGCGGTCGGAATTGTGACCGTGGGAACGTCGGTGCGGGACGAGCGCCTCGGAGATGGGTGATGCGGACGAGTTTGTAGATTCAAGCAGGCGATTCATGTTTGGCTTTATGTGCTCCTTGGCGTTAACATTGCCGTTTGTCGAATTTCCCAGTCTCCGAAGAAACTCTTCAGCGAGTTCAGCAGAGATACCAGGTGTGTAGTCGAAGTGAGAAAGAAAGGCATTATAATCTCGAAGTGCACGTTTCGCATTTTGGCGCACTTGCTTGCGGGCTTCTGCGCGGCGGTGGTTTCCTTCTGCTTCTTCTGGGGACTCTGGTGAGGGCTCCTGTCCTGCAGCAATTTCTGCGTCTCTCCCTGCTTTTGCTTCTTCCGCCTCCCTCAAGCCATCTAATGCAGCGTGAACATGTCCACATGCTATGGTAAAATACACTCCCGCTCTGTGGAATAAAAGTTGAGTCTCCAGCGAGTTCGGCTGGTCCTCGTCAGGTATCTTGACTTCCTGCCTCCAGTCCCTCCCATGCTGTTCCTGATATGTCTTGGCTAGCACCAACTGATCCCTGCCCGCTCGATGCTGTGCCATGAGGTAACGTGCTGAAGACAGCGCCTCGCTCAAATCCTTTGCTGAATTGACGTAATCCTCCTTGAATATCCGTGTCAGAGCTCTAGTCCTTAGCGGACTCCCGTCGTGCGGCCTTTCGCTTATAATGTCGTTGAGGGTATCCAGGGGCGTACACTGCGCCATCATGCGACTCGGGATCTTCTCATGAAAGAAGTGGACGTACTTGGCATCAACGTCTGCCGGGTTCCGTTGTAATACCAAGTGCGCGACATCTTCTAGCGTACTCGCGCTCTGCATCGTCGCTACACTGGCTGCAATCTCGTCTAGATGGTATGCTTGGCTCAGCTTACTTGTTGCTAGCTCTCTCATTCGATGCTTCCTCTCTCTGCTCAGCTTGCTCGTGCCCCCGCCTCCATACCCTATCCCCAGCGCCGCCGCACTGCCCAACATGCTATTCCCCGCATTGAGACTGTTATTGAGCGCGGCAGACGTCAAGCCCGAGGTGGCGCGCACGGCGAGATTCGTCGCTTCATCGACGGCCTTGCGGATCTTGACGAGGTCGTAGAAGACGGCGGGGTCGATGGGATGCGGGCGCGGGGAGAGGTAGTTGCTGTGGGCAAGCGACTCGAGGACTTCGGGCGGGAGTTGAAGCCAAGGGCCGTGAAACGAGGATATGTAGCGCCAATGCCTGTAGGGTGGATCATTAGCTTGCAATCGCGGGGAGGAGAGGTAGTACCCGCCCGAACTCACTTGTTGCGACAGATGATGAGGGCAGATGTCGAGGGTTCGTTCGCGGGCTTCTTTGGCGGTGCTGCAGCGCCGTTGGCTGGTGGGGGCAGCGGCGGCGTGCCTGAGGCGCTGTCGGGGGTCGCAGCGTCGGTCTGCGCGCTTTTCTTTTTGCGCGCCATGGCCAAATGTCTGCGTCTGCTGGATTGGCACTGACGTCTGCTTGGTTGTGACTTTCAAAGTCTAGCATCGATTAAATTTCGTCTTGGCGTTAGCGCGGAGGACGGAGCTTGCGTCTTTGTCTCCGAACAGCTGTCTCTCACATCAACACGCCGTCTTGAGCATATGACTGACCATGTCTCTCATCTCGCTTGGTTCTTCTCAAACGTACTCTTCTCGAGTACACCAAGTATTCAGTCATCCATCTTTTCCTCCACGAGACTGAGCGGTTCGAACAGGCGTCCGCTAGGTACTCGACGACCATTCACTCACATGCCTAAAGAAGCGAACACGTGCTGACGCGATGGAATCAGCATTTCTTTGTCAAGAGACTCCTCAATCATGGACTCCAGATGGCTTGGTCCATGTCTCGCCTCAGGTTCGATCATTGTGTCGATTAACGCCTCCTTCTGTTCTATCAAGCCGTTGAGCTCTCCATCAACACCTGCTGTACCTCGATCTTCACTTTCTCAAGCCCATTTCCTTATCAGCGGCCTCTCACAGCACTAAGTCGAACAAGTTTAGCATGCGGCCTCCCTCATTCCATTAATAAATTCACTGTTATTGTCCCTCGCAAGCGTATAGCTTTCAAGGCCATCGTGATTCACTGTCAATGGTCAAGAGATTCCATCCACCCGTGTCGACATTATTCCTAGCGAATTCCTCCTTCTAGGTCTAATTGACACCAACTACCACGTGGACCTCGCGTCTCGCGTGCAGAGCGCGTTGTTAAACGAGTTGTATCTTGCGAGACACGGGCGACACCTGGATCATGGGACGCCACCGTTGTAAGATGCATCCCACGTGCCACTCTAGCTCTACAAGCTCGTCAGTCGTCTTTACTCCTGGATCGTTCGGCTGAATGGTCTTGGAGAGGTGTCTAGACATAGCCAGCTTGCTAGCTGCATTTCTCAGCCGACCCTCAAGCTTCACAGAATCCAGTATATACCGAGTTAAGTCAATTATTTTCCTACTTTGTTACACTAGAAGACTAGCACGCATCCTTGACAGGGGGCTACTGCTTCTTCACCCCGCCCTTCTTCGCGCCATCTAACACCTTCATACCGCGGCAGGTTACATCAATCACGACCTAAAACGCCCAAGCGAGCGTGCTCTAGAACCGTCCTGTCGGTTGTATCTATTGGCCACCTAGTCGTCAATCAATGCAGGTGTACGTACACACCCCACTGTGTCCACTTTGTATATCTCCACGTGCTGGCCTTGCTCAAATGCGGCTCAACGCACACAAGATACTGATGGGAGTCTTCTGAAGAGTGTCAAGCATGTTTTTGTAAGCCTGGAATCTTAATACGTAAGACTCGGTTCTACCGTGCCGAGCACTGTCCGCATGATGCGTAAATACGCGCTAATGTATATTGCTGACGGTTGCGTCTAAGCAGGCATTTTTGACCCGTCTATCGCTCTCTACTGGCTGCCTTCATCCTCGCGTTGCCCCAATATTGGTGGCTCTTCGTCTTGCACGCTAAAGCACCTCAAAGCACACGGAACAGTCTACAGGGACTAGGGCACGTCTTTTGTAAACATCTTGTGTGCTAGACCTTCTCAAACAAACCCCCCGACCGCTAAGAACGGCATAAGGTAGCGGTAACAATATTGCCACTTTGAAGCATTCAACCGTCCTGGCTCTGACCACTAGCATCAAGTAACGTTGGGTCACTGCCACAACTGCCGCCGACTTTACAGGCTTGGACCCTGTGATCACCACTATCCTGTTTCAAACTGAAATCCGAGTCTCCACCTGCCGTGGCACGGCGCAAGTTCGGGCGGGAGATAATCTACAAGGATGCTTGAACATCTATTCGTGGAGCTTAATCCAAAGCTTATTTCAAGGAGCTAGCGTCTGGCTTCATGACAAGGCCTTCGCACGGGAGGCTGACGGAAGCTAACACCGCTTGCTCTGAACTGCGGGGTAGGTCCCGCTGTCACATATCTCTCACATCAGTGAATTGCGCCTCGAGGAAAGGCCTGGATCGCAATTATACCATGGTCGGCGGCTTGTCGATAAATGCAAACACTCCTCTTTCGACGATGATTGGCTACGTGGATGGTTGTCAACAGCATTTTCTATCCCTGGCGCAATCCAGTTTGCTCAAAAACTTCAACCTCGATACGAACCTAAGCTTGAGTCGACCCTACTCGGAAGGATCTGCCGCCACGCAAGTGCCGGTTGGCCTTCAAGGCTTGTACCCTGTTTTGCTGGCCAGCTTGCCCATGTCGTTGCGCCTCTATCTCAAGAGGCTTTGAATCACGACTACGTACATGCTCCACATGCCTGACGAGCATAAGCCTTGGTTTCTCAAAATGGAAGGTCGATCTCGGAATCGCAACAGCTATTTGTGGCACATTTCCCAATCAACCATGGTCTCGTCGGATCGACAGGCTTCCATTCGCTACGATTGGTAGAACCTCCACCGGTAGTATATCGGATCTCGTCTAGATGTGTCCAGTTTGTTTCGCGCTCCCTGGTTTTCTTATGGGTGTACGGTCTGCATATCTTGTAGGTGCGATATCTGTGACATCTTCTAGGACCAGGATAGTCGGATAGTCGGCAGCATATCACATCTTGGGTACAACGCTGCCATGTCCCAAAGAGTTAAAGGGGCACATCTCCAGCACTTGACATGTCAGTCGCCTCGTCGTGATCGACTCGACAGATTCGAACGCTACACTACATTTACCATACATTTTTCAATCCGCTTCCCGGCTGGCCTCCATCATGGACTACATTAGGAAGACCACCAAACAATCTCAGGAGGCTATCGCTACTGATACCACGATACAACGAACAGCGCGGTACAGCGCAAAGGCTGTTCGCGCTTTCCCGTCGGTGGCCGGACAGTACCTCCTTGACAGGGTGCCCGTCGTTCACTGGCTCCCCAAGTACAACATAAGATGGCTCCTTAACGACACTCTTGCTGGTATCACCGTTGGCGTTTTGCTGATCCCGCAATCTTTGGCGTATGCAAAGATTGCAACGATACCCGGCCAGTTTGGGCTCATGTCCAGCTGGCTGCCCAACTTCCTGTACTTTATTATGGGGACGTCAAAAGGTAGGATTCTTCGTCGTGGCGTGTTTCATAAACTGACAACGTCTAGATCTATCAACGGGTCCTACTTCTCTCATGGGACTTCTCACGGCTGAGATCATTCACGATGTATCTAAGGAAGGACACACACCTCAAGCTATAGCCTCGGGCGTTGCCATGTCCGTTGGCATATACTCGCTCGTTATCGGCCTCCTCAAGCTCGGATTCCTTCTTGAGTTTATCTCCGTACCCGTTTTGAGTGGATTTATCTCTGCCGCAGCCATAGTCATCATGTTGGGCCAGATCCCGTCATTGTTCGGTATTACTGTTCGAAGTGGCACAGCAAACATCATCCACGACCTCTTCGCAAAGATCCCGCAATACGATGGCCCAACCTGTGGCATTGGTCTCGGTGGCATTGTACTTCTTGTTGCTATGCAAAAGGTAGGGCAGCGCTGGGGCAGCAAGAGCAAGGCGATTTGGCTACTAGCTCTCGGTCGAAGTGCAGTAGTGCTTGTCCTCTTCACTGGCATCTCATACGCTGTCAACAAAAACAGAGTGGATGACCCGGTCTGGGCTCTGAGCAAGGTCAAATCTGATGGCATCGATACACCACGGATGCCTACATCCCAGCTCATCCAGAAGGTGTTCCCGCGCTCGATTGCGCCTTTCATCGCAGCATCAATTGAGCATCTAGCTATCGCTAAAGCATTCTCTCGGAAGAATGGCTACGTCGTCGACCCCGCACAAGAGCTAGTTTATCTTGGCTTCACCAACTTCTTCAACTCTTTCTTCTCGTCAATGGCAGTAGGAGGCGCCATGTCTCGTACAGCTGTCAACTCTGACGCTGGTGTGAAATCTCCTGCCTATGGTCTTATCGCTGGTGGAGTCGTCATCCTCTCCATATTCAAGCTCAGCCCAGCGCTATTCTGGATCCCCAAGGCGACTCTAGCCGCCATCATTGTCACGGCCGTGTGGCACATCGTCGTTCCACTCAGAGTCTTTTACGGATACTGGAGGACTTCACTCGTCGATTTCATCACTTCCATGCTTGCTTTCTGGCTCACACTTTTCCAATCCTCTGAAATTGGTATCGGCGCCGCGGTCGGCTTCAATATCGCTTACCAACTAGTCTTCAAGGCGTTCCACCGCGTCCGTCGTGTTACAACTATCGACATTCAGTCCAACACCCTGCCCGCTGGTGTTCAGACTATACCCCTCGACACACAAGTCTTCCGCATCCACCAATCCATTCTCTTCTACAATGCATATCGCATTAAGAACCAATGCCTCGATGCGGTTCAAACCTACAACTCCGGCGATGTCCAGACCCTCGAGGCGCAACATGCGAACCGCAACTGGAGTGTCGCTGGCGACCGCCGTGCATCTCGCCTGCGCACCAAGGCCGAGATCTTGGAAGAGCCTGTACAAATCCGCGCCGTAATCCTCGATATGACATGCGTCTACAACATCGACACAACCGGTCTCAGCGCACTGAAGGACCTGAAAGCCGACGTTGAGAAGTTTGGAGGTAAGAACACGCAGCTCCGACTCGTGGGTCTCCAGGATCGCGTCAGGGAACGCTTTGCGAGATTCGGCTGGGCGGTCCAAGATGCTAGTGACGCTAGCAAGAAGGACGACAAGGCTACTATGGTGTTTGATACTGTTGAGGAAGCGGTGTTTAGGCGGGTGCGTACTGATACGGGCGATGAGATTACGCCAGTTGATATTCACATTGTTGGGTCTGAGAAGGAGAAGGTTTGAAAGAATGAAGGAATTGCGCTGGCTCGCACACTTTGTTTTGAGTTTCCTGTCTTTTCATTTCTCTTCTTTCTTTCGATAGATCTACTTACTGGAATGATTTTACGCAATATCAAAGTCCCAAACTGATCTTATGCAAGTGCTAACGCTTTTCAGATTGGTCTTTGAACAGTCTTTGACATTGAAGTGTACACACTATTTAGAACACTGATCATCTACGAGTTATTTGTCGCAGCTGATGTAACAGTGATATTATGACCAATTCCCATAATAGCTAAACACACCGCCAGTGTACTAAGCAAAAGTGTGTTCGACGCACTTCGCATACGTCCTGCCGTTCGCCTTGAGATCCGTTAACAGTTCCCCACGAAACACGTTCCGAGACGTATCTACCATATCTATCCAAGCTCGTCCGGACAGAGAAACGTGATTGAATTTCGCCAGTGAGGCAATGAAGACGAACCAAAGTTTCTAACTGATGCTGTATTCGATTCGACGGAGGCAAACGAAACCAGGGCATTCCCTGACTCCTCTTCATCCCCTTCAGCCGGGATACAAGGGAAAGTAAGTCCTGGTGGCCGACGAACGCTACGTGGTAGTATCACGGGCGACGCTTCATCAGATGCTAGGAAGATGTCTAGGAGCCTTGACTGTGGCTCGTCGCGTTCGGAGCGGTGGAGAGATGCCAGCCACTGTGCTGGAGTAGGCGATATGGCATCAAGCCCTGCCGCAGACGATAGAGAAGCGGAGTTGTAAAGCTCTCCCGGAGCTGTTTGCAAATCTGCAGTAGACGTGGCCGATGAGTCGATATCAGGCGGAGGTCGAAGGCCACCCGTTGTTTCATGCGTGTTTGTGTTGTTACTCGAGGCCGCAACGCTGGACTCGGTGCCAGCCTCGGGCAGTACTGCATCATTCGCGCCGTCGAACTGGAGAGACTCGGTGAACGCACTAGTACGATTAGACCTGGCCTTTGAAGGTCCACCGCGACGCTGACGCTTGAAATCATGCTTGAAATCATGCGTCGCTGCAACATAGCCAGGCGCGAACAATGTGGCAGCAGTCACTACCGTACGAATGACCTTCTCATCTTGGTAGCCCTCACGAATCCTCGCAAAGGTAGGCATCTTTAGCACCGAGAACGCGCTTCGGCGGAACCGACTGATGCTGATAGACCCCGGAAGCAGTCCTTGCTTAACAGTAGTAAGCTGCACTTGCCCCGCGCCAGCCATACTCATCGAGCTTCGAAGCGGAGTGACCTCTAAAGCATAGTTCAGCTTATCCTTCGCGCGGCCTTTTGCTTGCTTGCATCTATAGTCCTGTCGATGATCTCGGTGGCCCCAGCCTTTCTTCGCCCCGAAAGTCCGGTTGAGAAGGCGCTCCACAACTTCGTTCCTGCCGCACCATGCAGCGACAAGACATTCGTAGTAGTCGACGGCCTCTTTGCTCAGGTTGCCGCCGTTCTGGCAGCTGTAGAGATGCTCGATTATCTCTTGCTTGCTCAAGAGTCGGGGCGTGGTGAACGCCGCGTGGCAGATAGAGCACAAGAGAGGCTGGAGTGTATTGATGCACACTGCGCGGTGGTGGAAGGCGTCAATGGTGTCTAGGTAGCTCAGGTTGGATGGGCAGAGGACGCAGGTCGTGCGAGGGTTGCTGGTGACTGTGATAGTACTGGGCTGCTTGAACTGTGGCTTCGATACCATGACGGGCTGCGTAAGGCGTATCATTTCGAATCCTTCAATGGTCGTACGAGTATGTGGAAGTAGACGGGGCTTGGAGCTCCTAGCTTCTTCGGCGTCCTCGACCATATCGTCCCAGCACTCGTTGATATGCGCAATCTGCTTTTCGTGATCGCCGAACCAGGTGAAGTTACAATAGCACAAGGCACATTTAGGCTCATGTGCTCGGATATAGTTCATCGGAGAATTCTCAAGTTCTTCTAGGAGATTCGATACCATAGATTGAGCCGTGGAGGATGGACCTGGCGGTTGATTTGGTAGATGATTATCTGGAGATTCTGAGCCGGGAGTAGGAGTCGAGGGCGCGGTGGGAACCTCGTAGTCGTTGCTCGCTAGATAATGCGGATCGATCATTTGAGAGTCGGGTGCGGTGCTCCAGTCCTGTTCCTGCGACCAGCTCGAGTTTGCGAGATTGTTTGAGGCGGGAGCTTGCATGGAGGCGTCCTGCGAGTACACCGCGGATGGCGACTGATGTAGAGGTTGTGGCTCATCTGAGACCTCGATACCTTCGTCTTGAGACATCATTGAATCGATTGTGGGTGGTGGGAATGGGGGTGGGACAAACTCTCCTTGCTGCTCCATTGTGCACTTAACCGCTTCAAATGGTTGCAGTGGAGCGATATCCAGGGTGGATGTCAAATCTGTGAGAGGGAAAGAAGGAAATTACTGTTTCTGCCCCCAAAGTGTCGGGCATTCACTACCGCTAGTCCCGCTAGTGCAAGCGTGGCGTAGTATAGGCAACTCTGTGCGCCTACCTCCACCCGACTTGTTTCACTCGCGCCCTGCATTGTACCGTTGCAAAACCTCCAGATCTCTACAATTTGTTCTACAGTCTACGGCCTATTATATTCTTCGCAAAGAAAGGTCCAAGTTTCACGATTCTCTAGGGATCACACTGGAGCGTGCCCGCCGCATCACCGCGTTTCCGCTTTTGACCTTTGTTCACGACAACATCTGTACTTGCTCTATCCCCCATAGCGTCTGAAGCACTCACCTCCTCTGACAGCTTCGATCGACCATTCCCAAATGCCGATTCGCTGAACTCCTTCGCTATCGAAAACGCCTCTACACGGTCCGGTCTCGTACGCCCAACCCTCTCATGTTCAAGCTCGCTAAAACGACGAGAAACATTGACCTCGGCGCCCTCCACCGGTGAAAGTTGATAGTAACAGCAAAATGAGCTGTGGGAGGACGTTGTGCAAATCTGAGTAGAGGTCCTCACGGGCTGATCTTCTGGGACCGCGTCGGTTTCTATTGCTTCGGGATCAGATGTGTTCTCGGCAAGGCACGTTTCTTCTGTGCTTAAGCGGGCTGGTATGCTTGCGATGGAGGCCATTGCGGTCGTAATTCTTGTGACCTGGTGTTGGGATACTTCGTTGGCTTTTAAGGTTTGTGGGGAAAGTATGGTGAGTATCTAATGGTGAAACCATCTATGAAAACAACGGCACTGTTCGACTCCTAGGAGTACAATAATTTGTGAGAGAATTTTGTTGTTGATTCCACCTTGACGGATTAAGAAACCCTTTTGTCAGTAACGCATTGTGCGAGTAAAAGGTGTTTCATGACGTCTATGTATGCTGATAGCTACTCCTAAGATACCAACAGAGGACCACGTACTGTTGCTCCTTCCCACACAGCACCAGGTTCGGGAAATCGCACGCGAGCACTCCCTAATCAATCGTTAGCTTGGCGCATACATGCTGAAAAATATAATATGATCTCCGCATGCGCGCATTCCAGCTTACATTAATGGGGACTTCGTTATTGGCTACCATAATACACTCATCAGCTTCGAATACATTAACTGTTCGCAATAGTAAGGAGTCAAGATACCCAGTAGATGAGTTGCCCATTCTGTAATGAAGTGTTCGATGTAGAATGCTTTAGCGAACTCCCAATAATCTGGATACCACCCAGCCATTTCCCAGTCGACGATTGCCGCTAGACGACCATCTCTAACAATGATATTAGCAGGTCTGAGGTCTCCATGAGTGAAGACAATGCCATGCTTGTGTGAATTAAGCATGCCACGGATATAAGGACCAACGTGGCCTTTTGACTTTGCCACAAAGGTTTCGGCGATTGTAGCGTTGAAGTCTTCTACGCTCCTGAATGGACCTTGAGCCCTGGTAAGACATACTTCAATTGCTATCTGGGATGCGTGGGAACCGACCTTTTGAAGTTGTAGACCATTCCAATATTACATCAGTGACTGGCCCACCGTGTACGGATCCAATGTAATCGGCCGCTGGAATCGCGCGAAGTTCTGTCATGTACTTCTTCAAGTCTGCCGAGATTGTCTGTCTTTCAATGGCGGTGCATCTTTCCCATGACCTTTCCAGGTCTTCGCCTTCGATGAATTCCATGAAGATGTAAGTATCATAGACACTGCCGAAATCGCTGACGTCTCGATCCAACGGCCCGTATGCATATGCAGCATATAGTTTTGGGACGGGTATGGATGTTCGCTCTGCCACATACAGCATAGTCTTTGCTTCGATGAGGGACACATGGGTACCGTATTTGACCAGCATCGACGGGGATATTTTCGCGATTTGTGCACCGGCTACTGTGTCTAATGCTTCCGGGTTAGACGCCTCGAATTGTTCTGGGCTGATAATCTCTTGCCCCGGAGCTAGATACAACACATTTATCTTCGGACTGGTGGGCATTGAGTCGTAGAGTTCGGGCATTGCAGCTGCCTGCAGTGCAGCGATGGGAGGCTGGCATGGTTTAGCAAATCATATTGTCTCTATGGATTCTGCTTACAGCCATATCTTCTTCAAGTCGACAGTGATCTGATCAGCTTAACTTGGAGTTAAAAGGAATGTGTTGTTCTTGCATAGTGTGGCACCGGCAGGCATCAACCCCGCCCTCAAGTGGGCTAGGTGCTAGCGCCAAAACCGTAGGTCTTGTAGTGAGTATGTGTATATCAACTTTTGCACTTTGTGCAACTTCTACTTAAAACATCTGCCTGTTTCTCATCTCAACAGGTAGGAATACCATCACAAGGGCAGATAGCCAGATACCACCAGCCCCAAGCCACAGAATTCCAGAGCTCTTGGCGGCCAGGAACTGCGCTCCAGCGTAGGGCGCGACAATACCAGCCAGACGACCCGTGCAGGATAACATACCGCTAACACTACCACGGTAGCTTGTGTCGAAGAGTTCGGGTGCAGATGCGTAGAGAACAGCATTGAAGTACTACAAAGTCATTAGCATGAGCAAGTCTTGTGTAGAGGTACTACTTACAGTCTGCATGATGTACTCGAGAGCGTTCAGGCCTACGTAGCCTGGAGTAGTCTTGACCTGGGTATACATGGCCATGGAGAAACCCTGACAGACGGCGGAGAGCACAAGCGACCATTTCCGCCCCACGAGCGGCATTTGCACGGAGACCAAGGCTAAGACCGCGCCGAGAATGCCGGGAGTGTAGATGATGATGTATTGCTGGTACGTGTCGGAAACGGATCCCCGACCGTTGTCGACATTGTTCCGTAACAAAATAATTGGCAGAAATGCACCTGCGAGGTTGAAGGACCAGTAGTCGCCCTAGACCCAATTAGCACCCATTTTAGCAAAGTGCTTGTGGGATAGACTTACCATATACGCAATGGCTAGTAGTACGAAGATGAAGCATGACAGCTTGTTGGTAAAAATTCCTTTCAAGCGAGCAACCTCTCTACCAAATGACATGACAACAGTCTTCGTGGTTGCGGCAGTTGACTGTGGACCAGCTGCGCCCATATTCGCACTACCGGTTTGCGAATCCAGCTCATCGATTGCGTCGAACATTTCAAGAGTCAACGTGGGAGGCGGCGCCTTATTGAACTTCGCAATCTTATGGAGAACCTCGATAGCTTCAGCCTCTCTACCCCTACTGAGTAGAAACTTCGGTGATTCGTAGAATCGGAAGACGAAAAATCGTAGGAAGAAAACCGTCAGGGTCATGAAGCCGAGTACAATCACTTCGTATCGCCAGCCCATGTTGCTCTTGACGGTGCAACATGCTTCTCCTGGGCCAACGGCTTTGCAGGAAGGTAGATCAACGTCGCAGCGCCATTTAGCGGCAGTGCCGTACGCGATAGCGGATGCTATAACAACACCAATCGGTTGCCACATAGACAGAAGCGAGACGAGGAAGCGACGGCTTTGAGGGAGAAACTCGAGGGCGATGGTTGCGTCGATTGGAATATTGCCCCCGAGACCAAGCGATGCGAGAAAGTAGATGCCACAGATAGCAGCATAGTTGAACTTGGGAGCAGCCTAGATTGACATCAGTCTGTTGTTGAAAACAAGTTGCATATGGACCGAGATGCATACCAAAAGAAGCCCAAATATCGAGGTAATCAAACAGGTCAGGTTGAAGGCCCACTTCCTACCGATGATATCGACCATCAATCCAAAGCCAAGCGCGCCGATAGCTAGACCGGCATTGGCGCACGCAAAGATGGTTCCGGTATCCTTGTCAGCGACATTCATCTCCTGGTAGACGGCCGAGGCAATTAAGCCCACGCCCTGCGCCCACGCCAGGTCGAGGAAATAGCCAAAACCACAGAGAAACCAGATGCATATCTGATATTTTCCGAGTCCAAACTTGTCCAGCTCGGCATTAATCAGCGCAGCCTTTTTCTCAAACGTATTGAGCGGATTTGCGGCGGTGCCTTTGATGATTGCGGCAAAGGATAGGTCGGGCGACTCGTCTCGCTCTACATCATTGTAAATGGGAATCTGTACGGCGGAGGGTGAATTGGAATTCTCGCGTGCGAGTTTATCGTCTCCCAGTTTGGCAGCCATCTCGAAGTTCTGTCAGCTGACTACGCGTTGGAGGGCGAGTGTGAATGGCCGTGAAGGACCGGTACGGTGGGACATGGTATTATATGAGCCAAAGAACAAACTCTCACTACGTCGCACTACTCGAAAACTTTCGGATCTAAGCGGTGGCCTTGCCATCTAGTCTCTTGCGTCGACGACGCATGCATATTGGCGCCATTGAGGCCTTGTACTCTAACGGCAGACGAGCAGCTGGTTGGCCGGTACAGGTAATCATGACGACATGGCGAGTCTGTGGCGCCAGCTTCACCTGCGTCTGTTTCAAGGTTACATTACTTAGCACAAGCTTCATCACTTTGTCCGCGGCACACTCTGATCAAAGAAGGCTAAGAAAATACATGACAGTGTGAGGTGGTGGATTCTCGGGGTGCTAGGAGTAGCCCTGGGAACAAAGCAGTGGATTGGCATCCTAAACCGTCTTGATTATTTGTGTCCACTTCTAGGCTGATCAATAGATTTATCTGACTGAAGCCAACGCTCTGCTTTCCTTATCTTCCTTGATCTACCTTCCCCGCATTAGAAACCGCCAACACCCTCGCGTACGCCGTTGTGCATATGTTAGTGGCTTGGCAAAAACTACGTAATGCCGAGGCTACCACGCGACGTTTGGCCTACAGTCACGCGCAGATGTCGTTTCAAGGTTTAATGAGGAAATACTAAAGTTCTTAGATTGGAATAGTTCTCGTAGACAAATACTTACATTACCAAACCCAAGTTCGAAAGACAACTTCTCATGTACCTGTAGACAACGCGTCACGTGATCAATGCATCCGTGCATACCAACGCGACTTCTATGTTTGATCTACACATGCTCCCACCGTGTCACCCCAACATACACACAGCCTAGACACATTTAGTTGGCTCACTAGGCCTCTTGTGATCCTCACCTAATGCGAGCTGCGAGCTGAAGTCTGCCTACCTACTCAGCCTTGCGGCACAGCTTTGCGGCACAGTCCCTTGGGGCCCGAATGTAGTTCTGACGCCTGCCCCTTTAACACCCCAAATTCTTCAATGATAACTCGGTATTGTTCTATCACTCACCTACCTAGTTTCGACAATTGCCTCTAGCATACTCAGCTTTTCCGCTCATTTTCGATTCCGATGTCTCCAAACCCCATTACCTTGCTTGGCACTTTATACAACCGTGTTACGCGCAACAAAGCTGTCAAACGGAAGCAGAATAGGGATAAATGGCGAGAAAAAGCTACGGCGGCCTGGAATGCGCGCCTACCCTCCGATCGCTCCTCGGACGAGACCTGCCTAGTTAGGAGTATTCAGCGTGACGTATCTACTCAGTCGAACTCGCTCTTCTTCCGCAAGCTGCCTCTCGAGATCCGAAGACTCATATACGCCAACGTAGTAGGGGGAGAAGAACTTCGTCTCCAAGTTATCAACGAGAACAAAAAGGCCTATAATGGAGACGAGATAGGGAAAGAGAAAATACCATTCAAGCTTACGTGCCCCATGGGACGACGACTACTAGCTTTCCCGATATCTTGCAAACTAGCGTACGTGTATACCCGTAATCTGCTTACGGGACTTTCCAATTGTCGCCTGGCGACAGCTGACTATGTTCTAGTTATATGGAATCGGTGGACGATCTATACACCTGCAACACGTTTCGACTCTCTGGAGTTACACCGTATTGGTGTTTACAGCGGTTCCTGCCTAGCCGATCTTTCGGCTTGATCCAAGACCTCCATCTACAGTATTCATACCCTCAAGCTGATCACATGGTAGACGGACTCATTCTTGGGATACCACCTTATGGTAGTGATTGTTGGCGCGAGACCTGTGAGGATATATCCAAAATGAAAGGTCTAAATCATTTGAGGGTTGACATTTTTGTATGGGCGCCGTATATTCATGCCGAACACGAGGCTCTTTTCTTCTCTCCACTAACGAATCTCGGAGATTCGGTGAAGGTTGAGGTACGCGTTTGTTGGGAAAAGGACAGTTCAGTGCCCGAGGAAGAAATATGGCCCTTTATTGTAAGCAGAGATATGGTCTACCATGAGGAGAGTAACGGACATTTCAGCTTAGACGCTGAGTTAGCAGAGGACCAGCAGCCGAAGTCCCAGGAGGCATTGCAGTGCTAGGAAGATGATGAGTATCTCACCGAGTCAATCAATGACATTAGTTATTGGCCATCAAAGTTATTAGAAAAGGCACAATTGAAGTCTGTAATCTTATGGCAGCAATGCACTTGCACCCTCAGATTTTCTATCCACAAGTGAAGGTTGAATCAGATTGTCACTCTGTATAAGCGATTGAGGCCCATTGTCCCACTGCGTAACTAAAAACGAACCCAACTTCCATCATTGCATCGTCCCAACAGAATGTGAACGATCAATCACCCTGAAAAAACTTAGATCTTCGCTTTTGGTGTAGTCTGTGGCTTTCTGAATGTGCCATCTGGGTTAATAGGTCCGCCGTCAGGTTGAACAATGAGCCAAGTGCCAACTGCAAACAGCGAGTTGGAGTCTGCATTTTGCAGAGGATCAAATTGAGCCTCGGGGTTCTGGTTATATATCAAAACTAGCTTCTTCGCGTTTTTTAGGCCTGCAACGAAGTAAGAGAATATTAGCGATCTAGGTCAATGAACTGGAAGGGAACTGTGAGCTCACCATATGGCTTGGGGTCGAGGTCTTTCGTCGCTGGGAACGCTTGTTCCGTATGCGTCAGCTCGTGCACAATAACTTTGTCCATTAGGAGGAAAATGTCGATTGGTGTGTATTTCAATTTCGCCATTGTTGGAATCGCTACCTTGCCGAGAGCTGAATAGATGGATGCTGGGATATCAGCAAGATCTTTGAATTTGAAACCGCGGGCCTTGCGTAGGTACCAAGGACAAATCTGGATCTCGGAGAACTCTTTTCCCGCGGTTAGTGTGACCATCATGGTGGGATCTTTGATATCGTAACAATTCCCAAATCGTCCACCTGGCTTCGACAGATCTCCTTTCTCATAGGCAACGTTGCGATCTTTGTTTATGTATATTCCCTCCTTGTTCTTTCCAATTCGCTTGACGGTGCAGTAGACGCGAACGTCTACGATATTCTGGGCGATCGAAGTCTGATCATTATTGTTGTGCTGACTTAACCGTGACAAGGCTACGAAGCGTTTTTTGATAATTCCCGTGTACTCTGGATCAAAGCGTCGGCCAAACAGTTCATTATGCCAGTCATCGACGTCCACATTGATAGGGTCCCTGTTGAGTTCGGTCACAGCATTTGCAATCAGTCGAAAGGCCGTATCAATCCTGTCTTTAACAAATTGTGTGTCCTCTGAAGCTGGACTTAGCTAATTGATAGTCGTAGGAAAGAGAGATGACACTGACCTCCACAGTCTTGATCAATCATGTAACCATGGACGCTGCCGTGAAAACCGAGTAGCAGCATGGAGAGGCATAGCCATAGGTACAACATTTCGAGCTCTAGCTTTTGCCTGGTGCGAGATAATGAATAACTAAAGCTCACTATTTGGGCAACGTATGATGAGAATATTGATGAACTGAGCAAGAACGGATGGTCTTCATGTTGCTGAAAATGATGCTTTTTGAACAAGATATTTCACATGCCAGTCAGCCAGCTCTTCGCCACTTTGACTCGTAGGTCAGCTGCAGCTGCTGCAGGCTATGCCCAGCGTCTTGAATGTTGGGTTTCTTTGTTTCGTTTCTTCGCCGCATCATGGCATGCAACTGTTGGACTGCAAGGTGTGGTTGACTTCATCGATGGGATGCACCCAACATATCATGAAACAATGACGTCGTACAGCACGCCGTAATGCGCCTTCGAAACTTCGTTGGTGGCTGGAACACAACGTATCTAGACGTCTATACCAGACAGATGGATTGCGGCACAGTGTTTCGCGACACACTCCTCCATGCCGCAACTTGGCGATAGCGCCGAGGAAGATATCTTCGCCCCAACGTTTTGAAGTGAGCTATGGCAGTGTCACCAGATTCGAGTCAAAATATCTACGTCAAAGAATTCTGCCTTGTACTGCGGCGCAACGCGCGAATCATCGTGGACCCAAGAGCAGACTCGCCGCAACAGCCCTAGTATGCCTCAGCGAAGGACACCTCTTGTGGGTTTGGATCATTGTTTTGACGACCCCGGGCTGCTCACTTAGCAGGATCGAATTTCTCATCTTATATAGCTGATGACCTCGCTGCCCAGTCTCTCAGTCGTATGAAACTTAAGTGCTGCATGCCATTTGTAGTATCTCGTTTTAGTATCAGCATCTCTCCACTACCAACAAAACCATGACGAAGTGGTTCCCCAGTCTCTTTGCGACCTTAATGGCACAGAAATCATACTGCCAGAACATTGGGGACTCACCTAAGGCAAAGGGAGTCGTCCCAACTGTGTCGGGCCAGATAGGCGTTAATCCTGTGACAGACCTTGGGCCCGAAAGATAGTAAGCATTACCTACAGACAATGGGGAGTATCTCATGAACTCTTTGTCTGACGGAATCTGCACAGTCATAATATTGGTCCGAATACTCAGTGGTATCAGCCTGATGGTTCAACCACGAAGGTACGTTAGTGCGCAAAGAAGAACCGCTACTCGTCTTATGTCTGTGATAGTGGATTGGCCCGAACACCGAGTACCTTACCGACCTCCCTTATACTACTACTGTCAACAACCAACCCACTGTGACAAAAGCCCCTGCGGCAGTTGTTGCTGTTACCGCGACAGCCAGTGGGCAAGGTGTCTCGGCTGGAGATGTTAGCATTGCGATTTCCCCCAAACTTCTTAACGTATTGAACAGACTATTTGATGAAGCGCAAGCTTCCTGTGGAGGACAGAGGAAGCGAGCATCATGCGACATAAACCAAAGATTTGCTCAAAGAGTAGCTGAGGAGGTGAACCCAGGTGGAGCATTCGACTTTGTAGGGCCTGAAAGCCGAGCTCTATTGCCAAGCATCGCTGCCAGCGATGTTTCAGCTATCGTTGGGTCAGCAGCGGCCGCAAGTCCTCTTGTAGGCCTCGCTGTCACATGGGTATTAGTCGGCAAGCTTCAGGCTTGGACCATAGGCTCTGCCTCAGTCGTCCCGGGCGGGAAGGGAGATGACGGAGACAACAAGTGTCCAGCGGATGCACCTAGAGGTGTCGATGCAGTAGGTCCCTGATCCGATTTGAAACGAGAGAATTGCTGACAGCAAGTAGCCTCTTTGCGTAGACACTGAATGCAAGGGAGATAACACAAAATCTAACCAAAAGTGCACAGAGGTACGTTACCGTCCTTCCACTCTCCAACACGAGGCAGAAACTCACACTAGATAGGGCAAGTACAAAGGATGTGACTGTCTTACCACTGGGGAGGTTGTCGATGTGTATGACGCCGACACAGCCCCATATGACGATGGGCTGAGCTGGCTGGACCTGCAACAAAAGCTTCTAAAAGATTTTGCCAGTGAAAGTTACAAGTCACCATTCTGCTACCCCGGCGCATTCCCCAGGGGTCACCGCATACCCAAAGAATATTGCAATTGCGGCAATGACAACAGAAAAACCTTGAGATACTCGGTTGCTACGTCAACGGCTTCGCCGTACAATCCTTGTCCATACACAACAAATGACGGCCCAACCGTGACATTCCAGACCGAGTCAACTGCGGCGCCGTCGGCGACGCCCGTTGTAGCATGTGCGTCTGCACAGGAAAGAGGGTTCAGTTCGAGCGATGGATTCAATTTCATAAACCAGTTTTGCAACTATAAATACGGCCGTACACTACGAATGAGGCCTGCTGGTGGTGGCATGAGTAATGCTGAATCACAACTGTTCAACGGGAACAAGGATCCCTTCGTTCGCATCTACGCCTATCTAGACGACGCATGTAGAGAGAAAGAATGGATCAAAATGGACAAGGAAGAATGCACAAAGGCGCTTGACGCAATCATAAATAACTGTGAGTGTTCTGCTACTAGTGTCGGTAAAGGAGAATGCTAACTAGAACGATAGGCGACAAAGATACGGAGGAGAAGAAGATGGGTGGCTCTGTGGCAATCAACTGTCAATGGTTCAATATCGCAGCATTCAAGGGGCCCACACGATGGCCCACCTGCAATGGCATTCCTAGCGAGGAGAGATGCTAGGCAGTATGAGGAGAGACCTTGGGAGGCTTACCTTGCAAGGCTCGTGTATGGGCGTTGTGTCTGTCACCATGAGAATTTTCAAAGAATATGTTGCAGTCGAGCTATCGCTGGTTCTGTCAACGTAATTTTGTCGTTATAACTCGAATATCACGCTATGTCAAGTCGCACCAGTGTAAGAGGACTGATTGCCCGAGAGATAGAACATACAATGATTCTAGCTGTATTCTCTATCTTCTTTGGATTTAGAACAAAGTATACGTTTATAGAACTGGGCTCACGATTCTTTTCAGATAATGCTTTATTTAAATAAAGATCTTTAGTAAAACTCTTCTAGATCCAACAATTTATCCTTATTTTAATTGTTTGCTTTCTCAGGAAACAACTACAAAGGTCACGAAACTCACAATGTTAGCTTCTTCCGAACGACCTTTCCCGTGGTCGAAAATCTGGAAGCTTCGCATTGTGCGGGGCATTAGAGACATCCGACCAGCGTGCAGGTGGGCTTATCGTGGCGCAGCTGTCCTGTGGCCAGATCAGCCGGGGTCATCACGCCTTATGCAATGCACAACATCACGAGCTCAAAACAGCTTGAAGTTTGCGATACACAATATTGGCAGTACTACATCAGGCCACGCAGATTCCTGGCCCACAACGCAAGTGTGGTGGGGTAAGCATCCGGTGTTCACCGACTTTGTCGATATTATCTCAGCAACGAAAGGACTTTACAGGATTTCCGGACTGGCAACCTCATCCGTGGAGTCTTAATTCTCGATGGGTTTACTAGTATCTCTCAGAGATGCTTCAGAACAAATTATTGCGTGAGTCTTTCCAGATACAGTCATATCTCTCCTGATATTACCTATCCAGGAGGTACTGGGACAAATTCGGTTTATATCACAGCCCGTGAAAGCAGGTCAGCAATTTTGCCCGTCGGGCGTTCCATTGTCAGCTGAGTGATCGTCAGGACAGGTACTAAGATCAGCACAGCTGTATACCTAATGCACACCCTCAGCCTCGTCGCTAAGATTCTTGGCATCAGAACACATTTGTACACATACGAAGACTCGACATGTTTCGCCCGATTTCGTAGGATAGGAAGATCTGTGCTCTCCTTGGATTGAGCGACTACCTCTCAACGCCGTACAATAATAAAACCGGCGTGAAGAGACAGGAAATCGACCGGTGCAGCAGCCTGGTCAATTGCTAGCTTTCGCTTGACAAGCGATCTTTCCTTCTCAGAGAAGCAAATAGTATTTCGGCTCCCCGCACGTACGATACATTAGCACCTGCCTACAGAGTTGTAAACTTTAGTCTACGTTCCTTTTCCCCGCTTAGGTGCCAATATTAGTGTTACCCAATCACATCACTTGCTGCTTCCTAAGGCTCACTAGATTCTCGCAAGCAGAACGCCACAAATAAACTGGTATGTAGGACCAGATGCAGGGTATCAGATGCAGCTCATTTGAAGCTATGCAATGTTTTACTTCACCGACGTGGTCCGGGGGGCCTCAGCGGTAAGGCAGCTTTAAGATGATGCTATAGCCTGTTGCAAGAGTTAGAAAGCGTTATCGACCTCCTTTTAATCATTCAAGATGCGGTTTTCAGCAATAGCTTCTTTCAGCTGGTTCCTTTTTGGCGCTGCGTTCGCTTCGGGCGAAGAAAGCAGATCGACCTGCGACGAATTGGCCTTTATCCTTCCCAACAGCACTTTCTATCCAGAAGCCCCAGCATACAATGCATCAATATCATCTTACCCATTCCTTCAACTTCGACTACACCCATCATGCATTATCCGACCAAAAAGCGCACGCGACGTTTCCCAGGCCATCAGTGTTCTGAAAGATAGCAATTGCACCAGATTCGCAGTCAAAGGCGGCGGCCACAATGCTAATGCGGGGTTCAACAACATACAAAATGGTGTCACGATTGACATGCAAAGTCTGAATGATGTGGAGGTAGCAAGAGGTGACAAAGTGGTCAGAGTTAGCGCTGGTGCACTTTGGCAAAAGGTTTATGACACGGCGGAAAAGCGCAATTTGACAGTATTGGGAGGTCGTATCGGCGTCGTGGGTACTGCGGGATTCTTGACGGGTGGTAAGTCATATGATTACTCTAGGTTATCTTCTCGAAAACGATAATGAATGTTGACTGCATACTTTAGGCGGCATCTCATTCTTCTCGCCTGAGCATGGCTGGGCGTGCGACGCAGTTGTAAACTTCGAAGTTGTGCTTGCCAGCGGCGAGATAGTCAACGCAAATGCGACCTCGCAACCAGATCTCTACGCCGCACTCAAGGGCGGCCAGTCTAACTTCGGCATTGTCACTCGGTTTGATCTCAAGGCGTTCCCTGCGACTACAATTTGGGGTGGCAGGACTGTCTATCATCCCAATGCTACAATACCTTTGCTTACCGCCTTCACTGAGTTCAAGAGTGGCGAGTATGATCCATACGCCGCAGGTTGGGTTACCGTGCGATACAACCACACTGCAGCAACTTTCAACCCCGTGAGCATCATGTGGTACACTAAACCAGCACAAAAGCCCGGCGCGCTTAAGAGTATCCTGGAAGTTAAACCGCAAATAATGAACGGCAGGGTAGAAGCACCTGTCAGCGAGCACACGAGAAACGCATCGCGAATGGTAGTTGCTGATCCCAAACGGACCATTTGGGCAACAACCTCGTTCTCAATCTCCCCTACGATTGTACACCGCATTCACGCTCTTTGGAAAGAGGTCGTTCCCGAAGTCGCTAAGCAGTATGCCTACGCCAAACCCGTCGCAGAAATCACATTCCAAGCTCTCCCAGCTCCACCGCGGAACGGTACATCTCCTAATAGCCTCGGGTTTACGGCTGCCGAGACGCCAGAGAAGGATCTTGTCTTCCTCCAGATCATCTTCACGTTTGACGATGAGGCTGCTACTGAAGGGTTTGAGGAGGCTTTAAAAGATTTCTTGAAGCTAATTGAGGGGTTGGCGAAGGACGAGGGTGTGCTACATAGGTACAAGTACTTGAACTTCGCGGCGTCATTTCAGGATCCGCTTGCTAGCTATGGTCAAGAGCAGAAGGATACTTTGAGGGAGGTGGCAGAGAAGTATGACCCTGAGGGTGTGTTTCAAAAGCAGGTTCCGGGAGGGTTCAAACTGTTCTAAACAAAGTTGCAATAGCATCTGTGCTTCTCGTAATGCGGGACACTCCGTAATAACAATCTAAAACTCACGATCGCTAACAAGTAAAAGACCGAAATTTCCATGTCTTTGGTGCTTGCCTACGCAACTGTGGTGCAACTTAAAATGGATTCCCAGCTTCAAGCTGCTCACCCTGCTGAACAAAGCCCCTCACCAGCGGAAACACACAGGCCGCAAACTTCGCAAACAAGAGCTCCTTCGGAATGTCTGAGCTCAACCTGACCCTCTTTTGGTCAAACTCCTCTCCCAGTCTCGTTGTCGCGTCGAAGAAGTGCGCGACCCAGTGCTTGCCCTTCGGCACGATCGCAAACTCCCCGTCCCCAAACGCCCGGTAAAGATCCCGTCGCAATGTTATACCATTTTGTGGACAGTATATTGCCCGTTTTGCGTTGGGATTCTCCTGAGAAACGTACTGGCTTAAGAGCTCTTCATGGTACCATGAGCTTTGGGGTGATTGAATGATGTACGCGCAGTAGCATTCTAGGTTTGATACTCCAGACAGGACGCAACTCCCATCGCGCATGCGCACGGCTATCGAGGCATTAACTCGACTATCGGTTGTGCGACCTTGCCACTCAGAGATGTTTCGTCCTGCAGTATAGCCCTTTCTCCTGTCAACATCCCACGATGGGGGAAGGTTTTTGTGGGGAAATTTCCACATCGCAAACGATGGGCAAATATAAGCATTGTCGTACTCTATAAACGGACATTCAGGATCGTGGACGTGAAACCAGTACTCTGGTAGCTCCAAGATGTCATCTGGTCGTAAATGGATTCTTTGGCCCCGGCGCTCGGACGTCAGGTAGCTATCGCTGCGAAAAGTGTTCCCGGTTACAATATTGAGAGCGATGATTGCAGTAGTAGCTTTAACTCCGTTTTTGTGACGGACGCAACCCCTCAGACGTAGTATTACCGTATCGTTGAGATCCTTGGGATTATAGCCGGCGTGATGGAAAGCTATCGCCGGTCGCACCCCTCTACCTTCGAGTCGAGTAGAGGGTTTTGATTTGGGGAATAGACGTAATGCGCTGGTTGATGAGCGCTTTTGAAGCTTGTGTGTTAGACGATCGAGGAGTGTTTTCCGGTCCATCGTAGCTCTCGAATCACTAAGAGTAATCACGAGGGTAGAAATTTGATAACAAAAATGAGAAGAATACTGATAGATGTAGCGAGTGCATCAGCGAGAAAACTGGAGGTCTAAAGCCTAGGAAGTTATTTGATTATTGGGGCGAGTGCAGCTTTCCATTATGTAGCTGCATGTTTAGGACCCGCTCGTCACTCACTTGCATGCGATGCCAAAAACGGAACCCGCACCTCATAAACCTAAGTAGAAAGACACACCCTCCTGAACACTACGCATGAATAGAATTCGCCAATTTCCCAAGTAGCATTTCGTACTCAATTCCATCTTGCAGCTCATTGTGAAAATGAAGTACTCACACCCAAGATGTTCCCAAAATATCTTCTTCGGTGAAAGTAAATGCGTTGTTACATCCCAAATTCACCGCGAACCCATATAACAGGAAATTACAATTACACGTCATCTCTATCAAACCCTGATCGATCACATCATCCACAATAACAGGTACAAAAATATCACGACTCAACCTGCAATAAAAACTAGAACCCCAACGCAGCATTTCTTCGCCCTGCCTAAGAGCATACCCTATGCTGTGCACTTTAACACTCAACGAAACGAGGCCTTGTGCCATAGTATTGGTATTATACGGCCGACTTCCATTGATATAGAGTTCCCGCTGCTAAAATTAGGTAGGTCCTTCTCGCCTATCTTTCTGTCACCGCGCAAGCAGCAACGACCCTACGATCTCCAACGGCGAAACCAAGCAAAATAACCGAATCAGCTCCGGAAAGCCCTACTAGAAATCAGATCGAGTTCCACACGGCTGCGAAGATGCACCCAGCAATCATCGTTGTCTTGGTTATTGGCGCACTGTCGGAGATGTGGGTTGTTTTTGCGGTCTCGTACGCTGCTTTGCAGAGGGATGATGGTCGTGGATACTACCGGAGGGTAACGGATGCCCTGAGATTCAAGCTGTAGTTAGGATGTCGGGCTACAGTCGGGCATTCTCCAGCAGTCACGATCACTTTACCTAAGGGAATCTCTGCAGGCGTCATGATAGCGAAGTTATCGCGAACTTTCGTGTACTAGTATTCACAGTCACAAAAAGGACCGTAATTTCACTCACTGAGATCGTTGCGTAGCCCGCTTTTCTAAGTCGGGTGCTTGAGGACACGAGCTCCGTGGCACCAACACGATACTTCAGGGCGAAAGACGGCAAACATAGATCATAGCGCACACATTATCGCTAGGCTTTGCAAGGCGTCATGACTTCACTCTAATCAATTCAAACACTCTTCCCTATCCACACCCGGCCAGCACCGCTCTCCCCATCCCATAACGTTCCGTTCTCCTCTAGCTACGCCCATCCATTGAAGCACATATGGTGGTCTAGACAGACGTTTGTATTTGAAGAGTGTCATGAGAAGTCATAGATAGTCACTCTTCTGTGTCCGACTTGCTAGCCTGACGCGCTATTCACACCCCGATTCGGACATTCCCTAATTCACCGACGAAGCTTTTGCATATCATACAAAGATACGGTTGACATGATTACATTGAGCAATACAAGCACCACTAAGATTGGTACCCTCCCCCTCAAAGGATTTCTTGGATAGCCATGGGTTGGTCAATGAAGGTCAGACAGTCGCAAAGAGAGGAGAGAGGTCATTGGACTTGGGTGCTGTGTTCGTAGTTGAATAACCGAGTTTTTGGCCAGGGTACCTAGGTAATTGTTTTGGGCTAATGTGTCGACGTTTCTATAATCTATAGTTCGGCTTCGTTCACCATTGCCGCTCCTGTCAGACCGGCAAACACGTTCTTCACTGATTCTGTCGCCATCTGCTCTCTCGTCTCGATAGTCGCTGACCCGATATGCGGTACCAGAACACATCGTGGTTGCTTCAGTATCGGGTGATCCGCTTGAATGTTTGGTTCATTCTCAATCACATCTAGCCCGGCACCAAAGATCTGCTCCTCGTCTAGTGCTCTGACCAGCGCATCGGTATCGATGACGGGCCCTCGTGCGATATTCACAACCACAGCGAGTTTCTTCATCTTGTTGAAGAAATCGGTGCTCACGAGATGCTTTGTGCTAGGTGTGAGCGCGCATCCCACGATGACGACGTCACTCTCTTTCGCAAGTTGATCTGCTCCAGTTGCTGACTCGATAGGAATCGCAGCCTCCTGGACTAGTCCAAAATGATCCTCCTTTACCGGCTTTCCAGGCGTCGAAGTAAGATAGAGCGCCTTTTTGATTCCAAATGGCAGCAGTCTTTTCAGTGTAGCTTGCGCGATCCTTCCGAACCCTAAGAACCCCACTGTTGACCCGCGAATCTGTGGTCCGGTCATAAGTAGAGGATGCCAAGGCTTCTGTGGCCACTCGCCGTTGCGAACCATCGATATCGACTCTCCTCCTCTCCGTTGCGCCATCAAGATGAGCATAATAGTGAGATCGGCGACTGCGTCTGTGAGACATGTAGGCGTATAGCCGAGTCGGATGTTGCGTGACTTGAGTGCGCCCCGGTCCACATGGTCGGTGCCGACAGAGAATGAGGCGATAACTTTGAGTTGGGATCCAGCTGCGTCCAAAAGCTCTTCATCGACTTTGTCCGAGAGCATCACAAGGATTCCTGTTGCTCCTTTTGCGTGTTCGAGGAGCCATGATCGGTCGCAGGGCTGCAGGTGCCGCGTTAGTTACCCGACTGTCCATCGAGGCGGGTTACGACGCACCTTTTCGGACGGCCATTGCACAACCTCTAGCTCGTCCTTCTTTGCATCAAGAAGTCTTTGCGCTTCATCAAACAATTGACGCGTTACAATAACCTTTGACCTCGCCATTGTGGTGTTTGTGTTTGCAGGGTGGCCGCGATCGGCCTGAAGCGGGGTAGAGCTGTACCTCGACCCAGTGGCTCCACTCCCTGGACTCTCAACAAGATGGGATGATAATTGCGAGAGTCTTTGCATTGAAGTTATGAAAATATCAATGTCATCAATTCACTGTCGGGGAGAGGTTTTGATGCGCGATAATCGGACACCATTGTCCCGAGCTATCCGCCAATAGGCGCTCTTCGAGGAAGGACCCACATACCGTTGCGTTGAACACTTGCATCTCACAAAGTATCATTTTTGATGCTTCCGACATACTCATATTATTTAGCTCTGCAATCATCTGCTCGGTTCTCACCCAGCTATTTAAGCCTGCGTGACGCCCTCTGTTTCCCTACCGCTCAACACATTGCTCTTCCCTCCCCAACCCAAATAACGGGAACCACATTCGAAAGCTTTACAGCCTCTGGCGCCGTCTCAGCCGATCCATTCTATACTGCTGACTTCAATTCTTCCACAGTTCCCAAGTAACGCATCATCTAGACGAGATACGGTGGGGGTTTGCCTGATATTGGGCAGGTATCAGGACATTCGATAATCAACCCGGATTACATGCCATAAGGACCCCAAGCTCTCTCTCATCATGGACATATGGGTTGTAAGGTAGTATTCCATATCGAACTTGAACGCGTCACCCGACCCGGGCTATTTTGAAGGGTACCCCACGATGGCAGTGATTTGGCTAGACGCCGTCATGGTGAATATATAATGATTTAGGTTAGCGATGATTTAAAAGGGGCAGGAAGAGAATAAACGAACGAGACGTTCTCAGTACATGATTGCTGGTTCCATGGGCCGACCACGGCTATCCTCGCCACTGCATAACACTCCTCAATTCGCAAACACGGTAAAGTATATCTTTTCAAGTTATTCTATTAACATAGCTACACTTGACGATAGGTTGCGATCGATATTCATTTGCTTTCTGGCTATCTTAAGCTTCGTAAAAAACGTGGAGAACCCGGGCGCTTTTCAGGATCGATTAGTATGCTACCCAATGACACAGGAGGAGACACTTTTACTTACCACATTCGCGTGTATATGCATGTCGTTTTCTCGATATAGTCCCTTCATCCCGTCTCTTTGTATGAGCAAAGTTGTTTAGCAAGTCAATGTTCTGAACAAGCTTGGAAGGTTGCACGCAGTTGCTAACCCGAAGAAGCAGGTACATCCAATCCACCCTCTCACACCCCCACTTAAACACCACCTCCATGTCTAACCGCGCAGATTACCATCACCGAAACTGCCTTTCTAGATCTTACATGTTGCTGGATTTCTTCAAAACCTTTCCTACCCTTTAAGACATCCACACTGCATCCGCCGTTGTACTTACTGTGTAGGACCCGTAGCGTGCAACGCTCATCAACATGGAAGAACGTGCGGGCATTCCCGTTGGACCTCCCGTTACTGACCCTCTTCCTTCGTACTGGCACAACCCTAAATCACCTTTTGCGAATGTTATCGAACCTGAAACTGACACATCGACGGAACCATACGATTTTGCGATCATCGGTTCAGGTATCTCAGGAACTATGATCGCGCATTTCCTTCTCAAATCTCAACCTCACGCGCGCATCGTCATGCTCGAAGCTCGCGAGATCTGCAGCGGAGCTACGGGTCGCAATGGCGGACACACGAAGGCTGCAAGCTATCGTAGCTACATGCAGCACGTGCAAGAACTGGGGAAAGAGGAAGCGTTGAAGATTGCGCGTCTTGAGTACGCCAACATCACCGAGACGCATCGACTCGCCGAAGAGATGGGAATCAACTGTGAGAGCATGCTCTGTAATACAGTTGACGTAATCTACGATCATACAACCTTCGACCTAGGAAAGGCTGCTATTCAAGCATTACGAGCAGACGCAACAGAAGAAGAGAGAGATAAGGGGAAGATGGCATGGTATCAGGTATACGAAAAGAATGAAGACCTAGAAAGGAGGTTCTTTATTGCCTCGAAGAATGGAAACGCAGAAGTGGCGGAAAAAGAAGACCTAGCAGGCGTGTTCAAGTACTTGGCGGGCCGTATACACGCGTATCGCTTCACCACAGGCGTGCTGAAAGGATGTGTCGAGAATGGACTACAACTGTGCACAAGTACGCCTGTCCACAATATACGCACATCGCCAAAAGGCACCGATGACGAGCGACCCATGTGGGATGTCTTCACGCAATACAACACCATCACCGCACGAAGTGTTATTCTTGCAACCAACGGCTATACGCCATATCTTATGAAAGACCTACAAGGCGCCATAGTCCCGATGCGCGGCCAGATTACGGCACAGCAACCAGGAAAAGCCTCGAAGCTCACGAGTCCTCTCCCGACCACATACTCGTTCATTTATCGCGACGGCTACGAATACATGATTCCGCGTTCGCTTCCCAACGGAGAACAACACATTATTATAGGCGGCGGATTATGTCGTCTTCCACACGCGGGCGCAAGCGAATATGGCACAGTCAATGACAGCTCCTTGAATTCCCAGATTTCCAAATATCTTCACGAGAGCTTGACGGGATACTTTGGTGCTGATAACTGGGGCGAGACTTCTGACGAGGAGATATCAGGACGGGTCGTACAAGAATGGACGGGTATCATGGGCGCGACGGCAGATGGACGGCCATTTGTTGGTGAAGTACCGTATAAAAAGGGCATGTGGATCTCTGCTGGGTTCAACGGGCATGGCATGGTGCTGTGTCTGAAGTCGGCGGAGGCACTGGCTGGTATGATTGACCAAGGTTCTTTTCATGAGAAGCCAGATTGGTTCCCGGAAAGCTTCCTGATAACCGAAGAGAGACTGAAGAAGTGCAGTTTCCGTGGAAGAACAGATATGCGAGTCCCTATCTAGAATTGAGTATCGTCTCGGGAGATCAGCTGCATCCCCAACTGCCTGAAGGCCTCACCCATCTCGTGCCCCGTGATCTGTCGAGCGAGTCTGCTATCATCCCGACCTGCCTGCCCTCGCATCAACTGATCCCGAACCTCGATCAAAGTCATGTAAGCCGTTTCAACTTTCCACAATGCATACTCCGTGTAGAAGGACAACCGGCATTTCAATTGCAGACGACAACAATGATCCCTCGTAGTAACCTCCTGATTCGATATGAAGAGCTGCCACTTGTTGGCTGCAAGTGGTCCAAGTATGTGCTCGACATCAACCCGTCTACGGCCCTGGTTCGTGTAGTGGAGTGAAGCCGAGGTGTTCTCGATATCCTTAAATATAGCAAGAAGTGGCTCGGAAGAATGGATGAAACTGGCTATTTCCAGAGGGTACTTGTTCCCGCTGGATAAGGCTACGACGGCGAGATCGAGTCGGAAATTGTCGCGAAACGGCATACCAAACAGTGGTATGAGGGTTCGTAGAAGTATCGTCCAGATATTTTTTTCGATCGTGCTCTGACGTGTGATGATCAACGTGAGCTCCAAGCCGCGGATGCGAGTCCACAATGATGTGAGTCCAACATGGAAAACGTCTTCCTGAAAGAGCGTTCCAATATAGTCGAAATGAACCGCGAAGCCGTCGTAGTTGTCATAGAACCAGGCGACAGCCTCACACGCGAACTGAGCTCCGACATGGGCTGCGCGAGCGAATCGAAGTATTGAGTCATGAAGATTGTTGCACAAGCAAATAGCATTGCCGGAAGTCGTATAAGGGCATGGTCTTGAAGTCATCAACAGGGCCGTATAGTTGAACTGATCGAGGAATTCTGCATCCCAGAGGTAGCCGTAGACATTGTCTCGAAGCTCACGTGAAAGACGGGCCTGGACGAGGTCAGCAAGCTCGAGGGTCGAGCGTGCAGTGTTTGCGTCTACAGCCATGGCCAGTGTGATCGTGAGAGGATAAAAGAGTTGTGAAGCCCGGAGAGCTCTCTGCAAATCGTAACCGCGGTGTTGCGACACAGTTGTGATAGTGACCGATGCCACGAGAGCACAAATTATAGTGGAACGCGGCTGTTTGTTATCTTGGTAAAAGAAACATGTTGGAAAAATCCCAATGAAGTTGCCCTGCGGGACACGACGTTTTGTACGACGGCACCTACCCGAGATTTGCTAGTTTCCCCGCTTCTTGCGTCCATAGGAGCCAACAAATTCCTTTAGAGACACTAATCACTGAAATGCAGAATATTACATTGAATGAGATGGGCTGCATGGTAAGTTAGCGTTTTTGTCTTACCTTTTCTTCTGCTTATTTCGTATATGTTTACCTTGCTACAGCCTCCTGTGATTCCTTGTCCAGTAAGATCAATGGGTTGACCTTGACCTACCAAGGCAATCTGGAATCACGGAGCCCGGCATAGGTCCTAAAGTCCCAAGGATCTTAGTTGGAGTACGAAGCAGGGAATTTGAGACAGCGGGACACGAATTTCGTAAGCTCTAGAAAAAGCAACTACCTGCTATCCAAACAATCCCAATCATATGCACTGGCCCGTGAATTTTGAGACGATGGAGCCGCGTAAAATTCTCGCAATACTGGAACAGGGTCGTCTCATACGATTGCACATGCTTGTTTTGTGTTCAATGTTACGTCACCATGCATGGTAAGTGAATCACGGTAGGCGCCAGCTTGACACTTCGCTTCCAACGTTACATATGCACAACACAAACACCAAGCTCGTGCAATCTGAACACCTCAGCTTCTGACTTGGGTATTCAACTTTGACTCAAACACGAATATCGAAACCATGAGAGACCATTTAGCTGCTACACGAGGGAACAGTACCGATGACCGCAGGTATGTGGACAGCACGCTCTTTCCTTGTCGACAATCCCAAATATGCAAAATATGGAGAGAGAAAAAGCAGCGATACCTGATCGACACAATGTGTTCTAGTAAATCTTTTGCTTCTAAGTGAGAGCCGAACGTTACAGTGTACCAAGATTGCACTACATATGATTTGACACCACACTACGACTTACCCGATATTTGTCCTGTTCTATTTCAACTAATCGCGTTTCAGGCACTCTTCCTCCACGACTACCCTCCTCATTCTTCCCCGCGAACTTCGAGATTCGATCTACGGCTACCTATGGGACGAAGAAACGATTAGCAACATCCGCAAAAGTCTGAAACAAGCGCCTGACAGTTTTCCCGACCCTCATGAAAACATCAACGAGCGGAGGCGACCTTGGTTCCTAGACCCGCGACACCTAGGCCAGGAGGTAACCGAGGAGATAGCTGAATCGTTCTTTCGGCACTACAATGGCTTCGAGATGAAGAGCGCGCAGCATATCGAATCCATACTCAAGCATGAATTCTTCGGGTTGAACATGCGTCTCTGTGATCATGCGATCTCCAGTCTTACCGTATGTGTGAATCTGGACCGAGCAGATGCACATCATATAAGCAGGGTAGAGCTCAAAGCTCATCTACCAAAGCTAGTGACACTTCTCCCTGTTCTCGCACCGGACTTCGTGTTGACGTTTCGCTTTTGTTCAAAGTACCAGGTCGACTTCTTCGGATGCGTTTGCCGTGTGCAGGACCAGTGCCCGGTGCGGCGCAACAACATTGCGTTTGCAGACAGTGTGTCGAATACCCTCCAGACGGTGAAGGACTTCGTTCAAGACTTCGAGTCTGTGAGAAATAGGAAGGTGTTGCTGCGCCTCGAAGTCGGGAGGTACTATGAGTCACTTTGCAGGGTGGTGAAGGGAGTTATCAAACTTACGTTGGACGATATAGATAATGATGAGGCGACCTGGTTGAGGAGAATGACAGAGATAAAGGAGAGTCACGAGATAGTGAGGTCTCTGTGAGGATGAGAAGCTGACCACAGAATGATTGATAGAATCAGTAACCACAATGGCGAGAAGTGATGAGAGGAGATATCTAGCGAATCAAATACGTGCATGCTTTTATTTGGTTTTATAAAACAGTTTGTCACTTACATGATGTCTATGATTATAATATCACAATATAGAGCATTCGAGAGAAATAGATGCTAGGCATGAACGCCCCATACTCAGAACAGTTCTGGCACCGAGAACACTACCGCCAACAACTTAACATAAATGCCCACCCCGACCCCCACTACAGAATCCACAACATCTACAACAGCACAGAATGCCAAGGCAACCCCAAAGACAACTAATACACGTAGACTTAACCACGTCCAAGAAACCTTGTTCTTCCACTACTAATCCCGCTCTACGTCGGCAGTCCATCATAAGCCGCCTACAAGTCCTCCCCAAGTTATCCATCTCCTGCCCCCACTGCTCTTTTGTATCAAACATATTATTCTCACCGGGCATGTACATGTACATCCTCGTTCTAGTGAGCAACGCGCAATACACCCGCGCCCCACGCTTCTCGGCTTCTTCAATCCACGGCCTCAAGATCTGCCAAGTATCATGCACTCTCTGCGCCAAGACAGGAATAGCCTCGGGATCGTAATACGAAACGCCAAACTCAGCGCGAAAACCGATGTCTAGGTCGAAGTTCGGTGTCCAAGAGCAATTTAGAAGCGCATTCAAATCCGATGCTAGAGTGGAGAGGTTGATGGAGGTTGGCTGATGTGTGTCTAGGAGGCCACTGATGCGCAGTGAGGATAGTCGCGCGTGCCGGGGTGTACGGTTCAGGGCGAAGAAATCTGTGGATAGGAACGCCGGGATCTGAGAGGTTGTGTCCACCCAGAAGTCGCGGTAGAGCTCGTAAAACAGTTCGATTACCTCTGCTGCGAACGGGGCATACGTGATTTGGGGATCAATGATGTGTGGTCTACTTGTCCTCCCAACGTCTTCTAACTTCTTCTTGCAGTCAGCTGGTTCCGAACCGTGAGTGTAAGGGAATCTGTCGAGGCGCAATTGGCTGCATCGGCTAATCATGAAGATCTCGTGTGGTGTGAGTAAGTATCCGTATATCATATCGCGTACTTCGCGGGGTAAACGCGTGTGGGCGTTCTTGGTGAGGGCGAACAACCTCATCGAAGTCAGCAAGGCATTGGCTGGTACTGTACCGTTGGAGTAGAGTATGCTCACATTGGGTCAGGGAACGTTGTGCCTTCAATGGAGCACCGAGACAGTGGAAACCTCTCCATTGCTGGAAGCCTGAACAAGGTTTGTAGACTGAGAATAATCAAGGTCGAAGTGTAGGGCTTTCGAACTGATTAGAGTCTTGACCTAGAATGACCTGGGCTAAGTAGAGGGCGCTGCAAACGATTGCTGATGGGAGCAATGTCCGCGAATTGGTTATTCAGGCAACACAAAAGAAATCATATGACGTGACTTTCTCCTCGGCCAATAGCTGGAGATGAGGCACGGCGGTGCTTCGTGATCCGAGGCGGGGCGGGGCGCTAGTCCTTATCTGGGTGAATGTAGACGAGGCTGAAGTATCGAGGAAGATTTCAAGTGAATTCCTCAATGGCGCTTGCGGACAGTAAGTTGTCAAATCTAGAGTTGATTTTCGTCCTAACCTGCAGTATGCGCTCAATACGGAACTAGACGTCCTCATAAAGCTGTCCGTCCCAAGGCCATATATCACCACAACCATTTAATATTGCCTAAACGAACACTTTATTTGGCGTCTTTGAACAGCGCATTCACCGTAGCATCCATAGTGAAATGAGAAATGGAACTTACGTTGAATGATATAGAACTAACGAGTTGGTTTAGTCAAATAGGGTGAAGGGGATAAAACGAGGATAGGCATCTTCAGGCATCTAGGTGTCTAGTTTTTGCAGTTATACAAAGAGTGCAAAATCTTGTTAGGCGAATTTAGACGCGAGAAAGTGAAAAGTAGGAGTATGTCCAATAATTGTATTTGCGATACGTATAAAACTATTGTTCCCCTGCCCTGGAGCATCACAATCTTTGTTAGCATCTTCCTAGATGGTCTCTTAGTGCTGACGCACTTTCTTGACGATTTTCCGCCACATCCTGGAGAGACTTCTCTTCGCGGTAGGGGCTTTTGTTTTCGTTTTTGCAGCAGGGATTGCAACTCTACCCACGGCTTTGGCTTTTGCGTCTAGCAATGGTGGCTGAAGATCAGTGGTAGCAATCCGAGAAGTCTCCCCAGCGCTTATCGGTACTGTAATCTCGGCAACCTGAATGACACTATCACTCAAGCTTAGTGGAGATGACATTGATGATGCTGTGCCTGGGGTTTCGTCCGACAGTTGCATTTCCTGTGTGTTTAAGTCCGACTCCCCTCCACTATAAGTTGACGGGATTGTCTTTGAAGATGTCTCGATGCTCGTTCCCAAACCACTGTCGTGGACGTTGCTATCCGGTTGCAGTTGTACAGGTGCTAACGGCTGCATCCTATGGCCGTTTAGCAGGCTGTTCTCGCCGAACAAGGCCGCGCCGTCTTGCGGACATGTTTCAAATGACGATCCTGAATCGCGCTGCTTCCCTTTCCTGTAAAGCTTCTGTACGCGACCTGAAAAGATATGATTGCAGTTATGTTCACAAATTTTGAACATATCTTTCGACGGGGACCAGGAAATACCCTCGGTTATCTCGTTCGAAGTTTTATCGACTTCCCCTTCCTGTACGCTGTTCTGCTTAATGGCTTTCAGGAGCGACATCGACACGGCTAAATACTCGAGCCCGGGTGGGACACTCATCCATTGCTTGCAAATATTCTTCTTCACGAGATCCGTTGGCCGATACAATTCGCCGAAATATTTGCCGAACAGGGTAATCGAGTGGATACGGTTAATCATATGCAGCCACGCTACCCCATTTGCTTGCAGATTGATAGCCCGTCGAGTCAGAGTGTGTCTAGACGATACAATTCCCATGAATTCATAACCCTCAAGCATGTTTCTGAACGGATTTTGTAGATTTTTGGAGCCGTGGGTAGTTGTTTCTTCCATCTGACGATCATATATCTGTTCCAATGTGCTCCATATTTGAGAGGTCAGCTCCCTAAAGCAAGTCGTTTTATAAATTTCTTCGTTCCCTTCACTCGAGCCTTTTGAATCGCCTGCGGCCGGTATGTTGGCACCGTTGGCGGCAACTGTGAGAGACCCCACGGCTGTCTTTTCCTCAGCATAGGAGTCAAACTCTCGAAGAATCTTGTGCTTCATGTTGAGGTCATTTCTCAAAGCATCTAGAGCCGCATCTGGACCACCTTCTGCCCTCGGATGGCTAAATTCAGACGAGTTGAAATTTAGATTATTGAAGAGAGAGCGCTCTCCTCCGTAAGGTTTCTGGGCGACCTGTGTTCGAGCAACATGTAGGAGCGCACTTGCTCCGTCGACCAACCATGCCTGCTGGGTTGCAGTATCGTAGATGAGCTAAATAAGGGCATGTTATTTGCCTATAATCCATAAAAGAATCTAGGGCTTCTACTTACAACAGGAATATTCCGTGCACTCTCAATCTGCATTGAGTATGTAGAATGTTTCACATACTCAGGCCTATCTCGATTGCCTCGAATGACAGAACCACTTGCACCGATGTATTTACTTACTGAAATTGTCACTTTTTGTTCAATCGCAAAGCCAGCAGTACATTTCTTCACCCCAGCCCACTGAATCCTCTCGTAATTTGAATTCTCGGTGCCTGCTCATAATATCAGTATTCGCGTACAAAAATGCGCAAATTAGAGGAAGAACATAACTAGATGGCTAGTTATGGCGGATGCCCATCCTACATAATGGCGGGTATCTGTCACATCCAGGGTTTGCGCATTGACATTGTCTGTGCCTAGAAAGCTACTACAGCGATCACGGAACGCGAAATACGGCAACCGTTTACCGTCGTCATTGTGAAGGAAATGCCATGTGACAGAGCGATCCGATTTGCGCGTCGGCACAAGTAAAGTGCAAAGCCCTTTGAGTATCATCGTTCCATTGTAACATGTGAGATATTGCACTTCGGCCAAAGTGTGTAACATGCTGAAGGGGAGTTGAAGTCCTTGTTCATTGTCATCTCGAGCCAGTACTGGAAACCCTTCGACGACGGTAGGATTGCAAAACATTGCGTGCCAGCAGGAACTGATAGACTCTTGAGGATACCTGTTCTCGTGGGGGAGAGTGTCTTTGAACTTGATCCTAACGCGCAATATATGCCCAACTTTTGCATGATCGATATAAGGCGAGGTGTGGACAACTCCGGTTAGCATCGGGGACGAGATGAAAGCAGATCCAAGCCAAGACAACTGCTCGCACAGCTCTGTTCCAGAGGCTTGATCTACAAGTGCTAGAACTTGCGTCTGAGACCCTACAAAAGAAACTTTGCTGATTACGCCATGAAAATGGGGTTTCAAGACTGAAGTAATTAGTGACTTTGTGGTAGGAGGGATATTATGGTAACTCACTTGCGTACGGCCGAAAAGGCTCCATCGGCGAAGCGGCGGCCATTTGCAGGACGCGAACAACATTGCGCCCACTCAATGGCCAAACTTGGTCCATGTAGTCACCACACGTTAACGCCTGTGCGATATCGCCTGTTCCTGTAATCGTTATGACGCTCTCCATGGCGGTCTGGGCAGCGGTGTCGTACTTTTGGCTCTGTAAAAAGCCGGGAAGGTCCCAGTCTAGCTCGAAAGTTATGTGGTATAGAGGATTTGATCGAGGTCTCGTCTTCAAATCTGATTCAAGTCCTGCCCACATACTGTGTGCGATCGTTTCTATAGCAGTGCCTTTTCTGTCCGTCAAAGTTGCGGCCAGCTGGGCGCGTTCGATAAACCATTTATAAGTTGAACCACCCAGCAAGAACCGTCGGACTTCCTGATAACTCGGAAGGATCACTACCTCATCTGCAACTCGTTCCAGAACTCTGTCTTGATCAAGCTTTGGGCCGGGGGTTTTCCGATTTTCAGCGTCTGTCCAGTATGCTAGTTTCTCATCAACAGACATCCAATGCTGTGGTAGCGTGCTTAGATCGGGATCCTGTGATGCTTCCGCAGTACTATGGACCCTACGAAGGTGGCTTGTGATACGACTGTGGTTTTAAGCCCCCGGAACATGATCAGCGTTTGAGGGAAGATTACGTACTCGCGTTGTTGCCGGATAAAATCTCTCGCATTTTGTTGTTTGTCCGACCAAACGAAGCTTTCCAGCCGAAGACTGAAATCTTTCAAAAGATCCGGGAATCGAGCCATGACACGAGCACGACCGCTTTCTGACAACTGACCAAGTCCAATATCCTTTCCAATGTCGTTTGAGAATGCCGAAATCAGGTTCTCTCTTTCCGGAGGCGTATGAAGGACGGGTGGTGCATCGCTTAGTATAGTTCTAACGGACGCTGCATCATCATCTAGGACCTCGTCTTTCATACCCGCGTTCGACATCGTTCAATACCCAGCTGTCGATTGAGGGAACCAAATCGTGCTGACACGCAAAAGAACTATAGAACAACACTTCATAATCAAGCGTACTATGGGGTTTAACCGATGGCTAGGATCCACGGGGTGCTGGGGCAAGAGATGTCTTTGCATCAAGGAGATGGGAAATAGCGAAAATATAACGTTCATCGGACCAGGCTGAAAAGCTGAGAGCTCGCCAAGGTCTGACTTGCTCAGCCCGAGCAGTGGCAAGGTAGCTAGCCACATGTCAGTTTTTTAGAAGACTGTCGCCTATGAGAGACCAATGAAGGTCGGTCCAGCAGCGGTCCAGCCTGTTGCAGCAGCCGGAACCAATTACGAGTCGCCTATAAGTTGCTGAGCGCTGTCTGCCTCGTGTCAGCCTTTTCCTATTGAAAGCGATCAACGCAGCCTTGATGCATCATCCCACATTCGCGCCGCGGAACGCATACTCAGACCTTCTCCGACGTTCACGATGCCGCCACCGCCGACAAACGCACATCTGAGCTTGACGGCAGTAGTTTTGAAGTGGGTACGGGCAACCTTGGAGTGCTACTAAGCTTGATCGCAGCATGATACATGTGATGCAACAAGGCTAGGGAAAGCCTTGTTAGCACGTTCGCCAACAGCACAGCCTTCACTGACAAAAGCTTGGAACCAATAGAATCAGAAGGTGAGGCTGAGTGCAGTTGTGAGGATTTTGACAAGGAAGCAACTGGGAATCGATATTCTGTCCTATCATGCAGCATGATGCTAACTGCATCACCAAGTCATTCGTTCGAAGTCATCGTCCACCTACTCCGTCAGCTCTTGCCTGTTCATAGGCCTATTTGGCCTCCTTCAACAGCGCTTCTGCCGCAGCATCCTTCTGGCCTAGGCTTCCACTCCGCTCAGCAGGTTTTAGTTCACCAGATTTAGGAGCCTCCTTGCCCTGAGCAGCCTTCTTTAACCTCTCGGTATCCTCAGGATTGGTGTCCTTTGCTTTGTGGTGGTCCTCGTCATCGCTGTCCCCAAGGCTAAAAGGATCGTGGTCCTCGACTTCGGGGTGGGGTGCAATAGAGGTCAAAGGCTGCCACTTCTTGCCTCCCGACTTTCCCTGGGTGTTCTGGTTGCTGGGCGAGGGGTTTCGGTATAGCGCGTCGACTTCGTCAACAGGGCCACTTTGGGGAGGCGCAGCGGGTGTTGGCTTGAAGAGATTGGGGTTCGCGGTCGGACGATTTGACCGTGGTTGGCCTGGTCCCGAGATAAATTAGTATGTCTTCGGGACAGAGTTTACTTTCGATAGACTTTACCGTCATTGTCCTTCAATTCCAACTGTGCAAAGTCATCTCCAAGCACCCTATTGTCTGCGTCGTAGCGGTTGTGGTCTGCTGATCGGCGCTGCTCGGCCGACTTGCGGATGCCGTAGAGCTGTTCTGACTGGGAAGGACCAAAGTTCTGTCGCTGTGGCGGCCCTTGTGAGCTGTCTCGCCCGTGGGGTGCAGCTGGATTGCCATATCTATCGTATTCATCGGGCTCGCCGTCGAGCTTCTTGGTGAAGTTGGTGATCCACTTATTGACTGTCTTCTGCGTGTCTTTGAAGCCCTGCTCGATGTTCTTGCGGATCTCCGGGAGGTCGTCTATATTGGATTAGTGTTATTGCATATATATCTTGTGTGCAGCAGTACCGTCGAAAAAGCTGTGCTCCCGCTCTGGCTCGTTAGGCCTCAGACCAGTCTGCTGTCGCCGGGGACCTTCGCCCTGTGTGCGCGACCCATAACCGCCCTGGCCGCCCTGAGTTTGGTAGTGCTCTGCCAGCTGTCGCGCATATATTTCGTCCTGCTCGAGCTGGCTGCGGGGCTGTGGGCGCGGTGGTTTTGGTGGGGGTGCCTCCTCGGCCTTGAAGTTGGGGTCCGACATGCCTGTGCCCGTTAGCAACAGCTCATCCATGGGTCACGAGGTCTTCACATACTCAACAGCGCGTTAAAGGCAGGCTCGACCTTGCCGCCGCTGGCAACCAAGACAGCCTTGATGACATTGGAGTCGACACCGGGGAAGGCTTCGACCAGTGTGTTCTGCGCCTCGAGTTGTGCGTCAACTGGTCGCGGGGGCTTTTGTGGGGGAATCTCTGTGGCTGCTTCTGTAAAGCGCACGCCAGCCTTGGGTGATTTCGAGGGCGGTGGTGGCGGCGACGATGTGCCCGTTTCGTGGGCAGAGGAAGGAGGGGCGTCGTTGTCATCGTCGAAGTCGAGCTCGCGTGCCGTTGTCGGGCTCTCTGGAGGCTGTCGCGGTCAATGTGGTGAGCTTCGAGGTGGGCTATGAGGGAGGGGTAGCTTACCTTTTCTACGCTGACCTTCTCAGACATGGTGAATATGGGAGGATATGTAAATGCCGTGTGGGTTTATGGTGGTTTGTGTAGAGTAAAGAGGCAACAGTCGCAATACTTGAAACCTAAGCTTTGGATTCGAGGTGGCTGCGCATAAGTGGTGGCTTGGTACCTATTATGACGACGCTGTGCCAAGAGGGGCAAAGCACCCGAGGCACGTGCTTCACCTCCATCCCGGAATCCCATTCCAAGCCACGCCAGTAGCTGACGCACCCTTTGCGAAATTCTTGTGGTCTATGGCGCCCTGCACAACGTTGAAGCAGTCCTCACACAGCGCTACACGATGGTGAACGTCTCCAACTGCCTGTTCCCCTTGAACGCTTCGCCGTCCATCATACCGTGAATGTACGCGTCGCCAATATACGTGTACTCCGTGCCTCCAGGCACCCGTCGCAGAATATACGGCGTCGGGCCGCCACCCAAGACGACAACTAAATCCCCTGGCTGACAAGTGGCTGTCGCGAAGCCAAAGTATTTGTTTGCCAACGTAACAAAGCGACGACTGGAAGCCGTGATTTCGAACATCCGTGATATCGCTCCAATCTTGTAGGGTTCCGAATCGTCCTGGCCTTGGGACTGCGCGTTTTGAACGTCTAAAGATGTCCGTGGGTGCAGACTGGACACGAGGCTAGCCAGCTTCGAAGTTTTGAGCTGTTTAAGAAGTCTTTTAATTTTGGAGTATGCTTTCGTCTCCTGGTGGCGTTGTTGCTGAGAGGCTGTGTCGAAACGATTAGAGGCCTCCCATTTCTGGAATAGATTGACATCTGTAATCTCATAAATACGTCGATAGAGCTCAGATGCTGGATCGAATGCCCAGCCCCCAACCAGTGCGAGACGGTAGGCTTCGAGTATGGACTGGCCCGTTGTCCCGTAATCGTCTGTACCATGTACTTTGATTCCCAAATTCTGGTGCATATCTTGCATCATATCACGTACCTCGTTCGGTAGCACGTCCTCGCTGACTGTGGAACTGCAACGCGAGATAGTACTAATCAAAACGCCAGCAGCAATAAGAGCATTTCTCGACTCGAACTCAGCCTGCGCTGATTGTTCACCACAAGCATTAGACTGCATGGCTAATACCAGTCTTTTCTGATTGAAACCCCAAGGATCACAAGCAACGGACCAGTCAGGAACCCAAGAGGGTATGTTCAAGCGCGAACGCACATAACAGAAGCTTAGGAAGTTCAGCCGACCGGTAAACTGGAACTCCGCCATGGCGATTCGCTTAAATGTCTCTTCGGGTTCGATTGAATAATCTGGACGTATCAATTCGGCCCAGCTCGGGTCGGCTAACCCCAGCAAGCTATGGACTTTATCGCGTGGATCGCTAGCGAACCGGTTCCGAAATAAATCGAGATCCAGGAGAGAACGCCTCTGACTATCTTGCCGTTTCTTTCTGAGAGTGTCCCATCTTGTTATTAATTGATTCCACCTCAATAGCGATTCCTCAGAAGCCACGGGCCAGGTAGGCGGGCGTGTTTCAAAGTGGCAACAGTTCCATACGTGCCAATAAGTATTCTTGCACATACCAAGCACTGTTTCGCCCGATATGGCTCCTTTGCCATAAAGGAAAACGACCTCCTTCGCAACCACAAATTCTTGTACCGTCCAAATGCGAGTCATCCAGTCCGAGTTCAGGAAGGCGATGACGGTGTTGAATAGTTCTAAAGATTCCAAGCCCACTCCGTTGATGCTAAGGCCCGGTTGCATATAGCTGAACAAGTGCATACTTTCATCTTCTCTCAGTTGTCGTATAGCTTCTACCGCTAGTTCGCAGCGGTCCCAGTGGTCACCAAGATAGGCCAGTACGCGCGATGCCCGACTAAATACAGTCGCCATCATTGCAACCTGTTTTCCTCTCTCGACCAAATCGTTTTGGTTGATACACAGAGCATCTACCCATAGTATGCGCTGGCGATCATGGAGACGAAGGTTGCGCAGTACTGAATGTAGATTTCTCATGATCGGTACCGGTTCGTTCACCGCACCGACGTCGATACTGCAACATTTATTAAAATCCCCCCAAACATACGAGACAGCTTCATAATGAGGGTCGTCATCCAGGGACACAAGGCTGAAGGTGCAGGCTAGCTTGACGTCATCGTCTCCACGGTGCAAGTGGAGAAGTCGAATTTGTCGCCTCGAATCGTCAAGTGGCTCGTACATGTGCGCTACGACGTGATATCGGGATTAAGCTTGAGGCAATCAGAGCTATCGATAGCGTGTTAAGATCGAGGTCTTGAAGCCATCACTCTTCATGTCTTCTACACAATAGATAGATTGACGTGGCCCGAGTGTCGCAGTCTCTAAGTTTGGATTAGCGCTGACTACATCTTGGTGTATCACCTGCAGCTTCCGCCGTCGATGTGAGGATTAGTTAGAACCTCCGTTCAAGCAAGACATTAGCTCAAAATGAGTCGGTATTAACAAGTGCCATGCTAAAAGCAATGCTACTCTTACATATTTGATTCTATGCTGCATGTTGTTGGACATTGGACACAAGCGAGACTAACGCGGGTTTGGAAAACCCATAAACGGATACCACTACCTAGGTAGCCACATCTGTCCTGTTGGCCTAATGTCTTTCCTTCATCCAATATGAGTTTCTGATAGGTTATTGTTAATCTCGCGCTGACGAATCTAGTTGTTAGCAAGGCGTGGCAGCCAAATTCGCACGTACTACTCGCCACACAGCTCAGACCTGACTGCTTCACCGATCAAGGCTGATAGAGACCAGTATTATATCCATTCTATCTGATTTACTAATTAGTGTCGCAAGACTTGCTGCAAGCAGGCTCATTAGGCCATGAGTAGAGCCTAGGTCTGGGGAGGCCCCACTGTTCATCTTCTAACGAGCTAGTGCGCGATTGACGAGGAACCCCCAGTCTTGGAAGCGGCCGATCCGGAAAGCTCTTTCCGCATCTCCCAACAATTGACTACTGTCAGTTGCACGTTCTGGCCCATCCATCCTGCTTTGCATCAACCACCTTCGAATGCTCCTCCTCGGCAACTTGTACAATCGGTTGTCGGTACATATTTGAAATGCTCAAGCCACTCACGCCGTATGGGCAGGTACACGACTCGATTGTCATGTTATAACGGGATGCCCGAGTGGACCGCTTGTCGGATCGTTCGTCTCCCCCAGACGATCATCGCAGCTCCACAATCCTGGCGTGCGTCATATACGCTTCAACTAGAGAGGCGGGAAAGGAATCCTGTTAGCTGGAAGACAGCAGCGAGCTTTGGCTCTCCTACGATTCATGTACAACTCATGTCTACCGCTTCAGATCGCTCTTGATTCGCTAGCGTTCATTTAAAGTTCAACGAACTTCCTTGTGGACGTGACTCTACCCGGTTCCGCTCCGGACGCCTAATTTGGTCCGATGTGCCGCCATGGAGGCTGAAAAAAAAACAGGTAAATATACGTTGATCTCTCCCTAGATGCCTCTGCACGCACGCACGACACACGTGGCAAATCCATGTCGGCGATGTTGATAGGGGTTTGTGTCGCGAAAAGCTATAAACCAGAAACGAGCAAGAGGAGATCAAAAGAAGAAAGTCTGCCTTTCAAGCAGCATGGTTTGAGTGGCTCTGCATCAAATGCACACTGAAACCATCAATGCTGTCTTTGAAACGAATGAGACTGAAGGCGGTCGAAAATCCGGGGCGTAGTCTGCTACAGAAGAGCATCAATAAGATTCTGCATATACGACATTATCGGGCCGTCCGTGAGTTCAGGCCTTTGATGACCTAGGAAGCGCCTCTCAACTACGAATCATGTCACGCGGAGTTCTCCCCATACATGATATATGCGTCTAGAACAACAGTGCCGCACACGCGGCAGCCCCCAACGTGATGCCGGAGAATAGGATAAGCGCATTTCGGGACATTATCGGCTCTGCGCAAGCAAGAGGCACTGTTGTTTGTGCCCAACCACTGTTACTCAGGCGACAACTCGAATTGTTCTTTCCCAGTTATTGAGTCATATTGTTATAGGATCAAAAGCACGTTGCAGGAGCACCCACTTTGATCGGATCGATCTATCTCAATGATTCTCGATCCTCCCCACGCCGATGGATTGGATTCGCAACACTGCAGGTGAAGCGAGCCCAAAAGCCAGCCACTGGGATGGCTCCCGTCCCGTACGCAGGTCATGACAAGCACATCATCCTGATTGGATCGGATATCGCAAACTTTGGAACTATTGATCCGATTGACGAAGCACGCCCCTGATTTACCACATTGAAATCGCTCACTTGCTTGCTTCACAACTAACTAATGGTAACAGTGGACCCTAATCGGTTGAGGGATCGCCCAAATGCACCGAACCTTATGTTGACTCAAGGACCTTCCATGTCAGCGCCTTTTCTCCTGAGCCTCCACCTAGCTTCCGCCATGGGGATTCTCAGACGTAGAAAGCATGGAGATCTTCTCTGAGACCGCAGGCTTTGAGCATCTCGTGTTGCACTACTTCTGATCGGACGGCTCCGGTCTATCTAGCCTGATATACTTTCTGCTTCTTTCGAGTCTTCATTCTTAGCAATCATGAAAGAATTTCGACACGACCCCTCATACAAGCCTTGGGGCCCGCTCATCTCTCCGAACTACGTAAACGAACCCATCACGGAAACCCACATTATCATCGCCTCTATCGTTTGGGCTCTGACGCTGGTCAATGTCGGTATTGCGATCTATTTCATCTTGGGACAGACGAAAGGTTCTCGGTCACCGCTGAGAAGCGTGTACATCTGGATGATATGGCTGGAGCTCGGAATATCGTTCATTATGGGGCTGGAATGCTTCCTCTATCTGTTAAAGTACATTAGACCAAGTAAGTTCAGGTCAGAACATCGTTCAACAATTGTGTACTGATTACAAACAGGCTTCGCGTTCTTCATGAGTATTCGTAAGCGTCTGTAGGAAATCGTCAACAACATTCAACAGCTTACACCGCGTAGTTCTCTGTTGGTGTATTCAAGTCCAGCTCTTGCTACAGATCATCATCAACCGTATTCGAGTCATCGTGCCTGACCGGCGGCGGTCGAAGATGATAATGATATCGACCGCGGTCTTCGTCACTGCAATCAATATTAGCGTTTTCAACGTTTGGATACCGGCACGGCTACAAATCAACAAAACGTACGTGAACTTCGGAAGTCTGTTGATTCCTCTGTAGCCTCCTTGTTTTTTCATACGTATGGCGCAATGTGTTCCTCTGTCAAGACCATGGAAGGTCTAACGCGGCGTTTGATGCCGAGGTGTATTTAGTTTGAACCAGGCTGACAAGCTTACAGTTATATCGTTGCCAACGAGTACTGGGATCGCATTGAGAAAGCGCTCTACCTCATCGTGGATGCATTTCTGAACTGGTACTTCTTGAAGACAGTGAAAGCGAACCTCATCAACAACGGTCTCACCAAGTACAACAAGCTAGTTCGATTCAATCAACAGATTGTCGTTGTATCGCTCCTCATGGACGTCATGATTATTGCCGCCATGTCGATACCTAATTCCTTTGTGTAAGTAATTACACATATCGTGCGTTCTCCAGATCTTCCGGACTAACCTCAGTCAGCTACATCCAATTCCACCCTCTCGCCTACCTCGTAAAACTCAACATCGAAATGACCATGGCCAACCTCATCAAACGCATCGCAGTCTCCACGTCCCGCAAGACAGGCAAGGCCTCGATTGCGGAAGAATTCAAGTCCTCCTCCAACCTGTCTACTTCAGGTCAGAAGTCGGCGTCGCACGCGCAGAAGTCAAAGCGAGGTTCCATCCACGAGCTGGCAAGCATTGTGTCCTACAACGCAGAGGGTGTGGCAGGTGATCGCATCGTCAGTTTCGCACCAACGGGCAACCAGATCAAGCGAACAAAAGAAGTTGTCATCAGCAACGAACCAAACCCCTTCTTTGAGCGTAGAGGCTCCGAAGTGGCTATCACGGGGGGGAAGGCACAAGGCGTTCTGGTGGACGAGAGGACATTAGTTCGACCTAAGAGTTTGGAGAGCGTAACGGAGGGCAATGAGAGTATGAAGAGCGCGGATCTACCGAAGAGAAATCCGGACGATAGCGATGATGAGGCGGCGCTTGTGGGAAAATTCAGGGCCTGGGGACGGCGGAAAAGTTAGATATGGTTCGCAATCTTTGTTAGTATCGCGCGAAAACACGATAAAGCGAGCTTACGGGGATAATGAATCTCATTGCTCTCTTTCAACGCTTCTCACGTCCCCGTGATCTTCTTCGGAACATGCTCATCATAATACAGCGTCTCTCCACTCTTCCCTCCCTCAAACAAGCCCAACGCCAGTTTCGCAACTGCCTCCCCACACCACTCCGGCGGCTCCACCATCTCGTCTCCTACCTCGTCCCAGATCTTAAATCGCTCAATCTCATGGTCCGCCATAACACCTTCGTACTTCCCCGCGATCACATCCTTGGGCATCTTCGTTCTAGTGAGCTTGGGGTACACGCCTTGGATGCAAATAAGGCGTTCTTCGTGCGCTAAGCAAGATATGAAGCGTGTCAAGGCGGCTTTGGTAGTGCAATATGGTGTCCATCCATGGTATGTTACAGCGGAGTCGCAGGCGGAGGTGAGAATGATGATTTTGCCGTGAGCTGCATTGAGAGGGTTGGAGATGCGTGATTCGCGAAGATAAGGCAAGCATAATTGAACCTGGGTTGGTATGAGTCTTGGTTGAAATAGCACTAGTAATGTTTTCGTATTGGACATTTGAAGAAGAAGAAGAAATGCAAATACCATCGCCATAGCTCCAAACACGTTTACATCAAACGTCCTTTTCACTGCCTCCATATCTAAATTCTCGATTCTTTCGATTGGCGTGATGACTCCTGCAGAGTATACCAGTGTATCAATGCCCCCGAATTTATCTATACAGTAACGAACCGCTCGCTCGCGTACTTCAGAGTTTGTAACATCGCCTATGAAGTACGTCGCGGAGCGTTCAATCTTGACCGGTTCCACGAGTCCGAAGATTACTCTGTTTGTTTTCAAAGCGTCAGGTTGCGTGCGGATAGCCTTTGCGACTTCGAAACCAATGCCTTCAGTGCCGCCAACGATGAGTATGGTTTGCGGCATGATTGCAGGAAACGAGCGACGGGGTACGGATGAGGGGACAGGCAGAAACACCAAGATAGATTGAGTTCCTCCCAAGTGGCTGATGGAGAAAGTTTAAGCAGTAAAGAAATTTGAATGTTATTATCAATTTTGATGGTGGAAAGTACCTAGGTAGCTCCCCCGCGCTAAGACCAAGTTGGTGACTGAGGGGTCCTATTCGGATAGCTATCCAGACCACACCTGCAGAACCTCCGCGGCCGTCTCCCCGAGTCTCAACGACCACTGAAGATCGCATATCCCGAGATATCCGCCACTAGGACATCGTCGTTGACTAATTGAATCTAACCCTTCGCCTTCGTGTCACTGCCCGCTCCAGTGAGGCCTTCCTCGATAGCCTTGATCTGCAGCGCCAAAATCCTGCTGTAGTATCTCGAGATGGCAAGATTGCCGCCCATAAACCACAGCCCAGGTTGACCGCTCTTCTGCCACATTGTTCTAAACTCGCCTTCTTCGTTGAAACCCCACACGTCACTCACCCTGTCCGCTACCTCGTCGCCGAAAATGAGTCTGGCCTGGGAACGCATGTTCTGGTATCCTGTCGCAAAGACAATCTCATCCGCATCCAACTTCGTACCATCTGCGAACTGAATACCGTTCGGTAGGATCTGATCAATCTCTTGGCCCTGCTTGACTTTGATCTTTCCATCGATGATGAGCTGCGAGGCCCCAACGTCGATATAGTATCCACCACCACGCTGGAAGTACTTCATAATTAGACCCGAGCCCATAGGCCCATCATCTGTTTTGAAGCCAGCTGCACGGAGTCCATCGAGTGTTTTCTTGTCGTGCTCGGCTTGGAGCTTCGTAAGTTTGATCTGCTGTGTTTTGAACAACTCGCTTGGTAGACTCCACAGGAATAGATCTGCATCTTCGACAGGCGGTCCGTCTTCGTCGTACAGGCCTTTCAGACCTATCTCGCAGATGGCTTCCGAAGATATGACAGTTGTGGTGCTGCGCTGCACGATTGTGATGTCGTAGCCTTTCTCATAGAAGTCCTGCGCAATATCATGTCCGGAGTTGCAACAACCCACAACCACTGCCTTCTTGCCTTTGGACTCTGGGTTAGCGCCAGGGTGCTCCGAGCTATGGCATAGTCTATCGCCTTTGAAGCCTTCCATACCCTTGATGGTAGGGAAGTTCTTCTTGCCAGAGTGGCCAGTCGCTTGGACGATGTGCTTGGGATGCAAAGTGCGAGTCTCTACAGTACCATCAGGCTTGCGTCGTTCGACGACCACGGTCCATTGTTTCTTGCTCTCGTCCCACGAAGTAGACTTGAGATCCGTTGAAGTCCACACGTTGAGCTCTAATAAGTTGACGTACGCCTCGAAGAACTCGGCGAGCTTATCCTTTGGTGTAAATACGGGCCAATGAGCTGGGAAGGGGATGTAGGGCATATGATCATACCAGACTGGGTCATGAAGAACCAACTGTCGGTATCGTTTGCGCCAGTTATCGCCAACCCGCTCGTTCTGGTCGATTATGAGCGAAGGGATGTTGAGCATCTTAAGACGCGCAGCAACTGTTAGGCCACCCTGCCCAGATCCAATGATGAAGACTTTTGGATCGACCTCCTCCTTCTCCGCTTCTCGTCGCTCCTTCCAATTCTGTCTATTGGGGTCGCCCCCGTGCTTGACACCCCTGGTCCTGCGGTGTCTGACTGGCTCTTCGTACCCCTTCAGCTCTTCCAAAACTGTGGATAGTGTGAACAGCTTCCACTCTCCATTTTCTTCGGCAAGGGTCGCGACACCTTCACCACGGCCGATAGCTGTCTCGAATTTGATGAAGAAGGAGATTCCTTTCACATCGCCCCAAGCATCAATAGGCCCAAATTTCGGGGCACGATACACGGAGCTCTTATCAACCTCAAGTTTCGTCAATGACACTTTACTCGAGTCCAAGTAGGTCTTGATCTTGTCGCCACCCTTCGTTGTCCTCAGTTCCCATGACAATGCGAGATGATCTCGCCAATAGCTCTTGTCTTTCAGGAACAGGCCTGCAATTGCTGCATGATCTTTCCTTGACAACGCATCGTTGAACCGAGATACTATTTCAGAAGCGACCTTGTCTGCATCAACAGCCTCGCTCGTAGATGTTGCTGGGTACTCGCCAAGGGGTAGGTTGATTGAGCCGAGCTCAGGCCGCTCGCTGGACGGGATAGAAGTGTCGCCTACGCCCATGTCGGCAGTTCGCTAACTAGGTAAATCGTAGCGCGGGAATGTAAAAACACGGGAATAGAGGAGATAGGTCGATTGGTGTCTATGCAAAGGGAGAGGTTCCTTAGGCTGATAAAGGCTGAGATTTCATTGTATCTCAGCTCAATCCTCGGGATGCTGTGTTTGGGTAACAGTCGGCAGCATCATGCGTTCACTGCCGAATTAGGTTTGGTCCTCGGCAAACCTTCCTAGCTTGGCAATTGCGGGGAGAGGTGCTGCTCTCCGGGGCCTTGCGACAGCACTGCAATACCTCATCCCCACATTACCCCGCGAACCGGATCAACGTGGCGGAAAAGGAGATGCGGGTTACCTTTTTGATTCTTTGAAGATATCGTCTTCCGATGACGTCGGGCCTCACGCGTCGCGCTACAGCACCGTTTTATTTACGATGCACAATTTCGTTGGCTAACAAAGTCCGAGGTTAAGACGACCATACTTCGGGCACATGGGCAAAGTCCTGGAGACATGGAGCATTAACGCGTTCAAGCAAGCACCATTTGCGGATCCTATTTGATGTCGAGATTCTCCAAACGTGCAGCTTCCCGATATACGAGTTGACTGCGATAAGATGTGCCATGGCTACGTGTACTCCAGTTTGTCAAGTAACTCACCAGAACATGACGGGTCTCTCGCCTTCTGTCCGGCGCCCATCATGGGGCATAGCGGAATCCTTCCACGCCTTCCAAAGCTGGTCTTTTGCCCTCATCCGCAAGCCTGTTCATCCGCTTGAAGTGCGTCGACATGCAGAATGTGGCAATCGAGTATAGCATCTGCATCGCGATAGTCGCCCACATACCCGGCAAATATTGCTACTTTGTATCAATGCCCGTACAGAATCAAGGTGACATTTAAGGAGACTTACTGGAGCATCTTTAGCCTGGAAGATTGTGCTTCCTGTCACTCCACCAGCAGCACCTACAGAAATCATGGCAGCCGCAACAATCGCGCGTTTCTGCACCCTGGCGGTCTGGTTTTGACCATACGCTAATGTTGCTGGGACGTTTCCCTGGGTGCCCCAAGTTGCGAGGAACAGCCCGAAATATCGTGCACCAGGCGCTCCACCGTATAGGACAATCACCAGACCAACAATGGCAATCACAGACTGACCGATCAAGATAGGCCATCGCAGGCGGATTTTGTCTGACAACCACGAGGTCGCGAGCGATGCAAAAACCGTGAATATGTACGGTGGCGCAGAGAGTAATTGCGCCTTTGCGTATGCTGCAGGAAGAAGAGGTACAATATTAGTGTTTGTCGCATGCATCTTGTGTACGGACGCTTACAGAATCCCATCCCCTCACGAAGGATAATTGGTTGAAAAAACGCCAATGAGTAAACACTTGATGCCGCTACAAAGTACTGGAGAGAGCTGGCAGTCGTCAGTATGCTTTTACTATCGGTAATCGATATGTAGAACGTACTAGACTCCAAGCTTCCAATCCAGCAACATTCTTAGGGACTCTCCAACGGTAGCATATTCAGTATGAACTTCCTTCTTCTCTAGCGTAACACGGGTGATGGCGATATGCTTTTGGCGAGCAGTCAGGAATTTGACCTTTTCGGGAACTCCTAGTGTTAGCTCATTTTATCCTGTTTGATGAGATCTGGAGCTTACACTCGATAAGGAAGAAAGGCGCGACAAATCCGGCGATAATGGTGACGACGCCTTCAATGATGAAAATCCATCGCCAACCCCTGCGGAACATGCCATCACCAACGTGGATGAGAGATAGTGCATAAGCGAACTATGATTATTAGCGATTCCTCCTCGAACAGTAGCTAAGAGAACTTACGATCGGTCCGAATCCCGATGCCATCAATGCCGCCATGTAGAAGATCGACACTCGTTGCGCTGTCTCGTATTGTCGGTACCATGAACCGATTATGTATACTGCTCCTGGAAATACTAAAGGGGATGTTAGATTCGGAGATTGAAAGGAACATGATCCAATACGTACGTCCAGCCTCAAACACGCCTAAAAAGGCTCGCAGAACCGTCAACACTTGCCAGTTCTTCACGAAGCCCATTCCGAGGACACATGCACCCCATAGGATGATGAGGATAGAGAGCCATATGCGTGCACCAAGGCGTCGGATGATATAGTTGGACGGTAGTTCGAACAGTGCATAACCTTCAGTCGATTATCAGAGTTCACATTCGTCTCAGACAACTCCACTTGATACTGACCGACAAAGAAGACAAGTAGGGCAATATTATAGCGATTTTCAATCCCGAGATGCAAGTCCTTTCCGAGACCTGCAATGTATGCAGCTGAGATGTTGGTCCTGTCGAGCAGCGACAACCCAAACACAAAGCAGAGCATGGGAAAGACACGCCAGTCAGCCTTTTTACTACACCACAGTAAGCCAGGATCTCAACTAGACGCACAGGTAAAACTTACACGACCGCTTGCTCTTCCTCTGCTGTCCAGTCTTGCTCGGGGTGATCCCCAACATTCAGCGGAAATGGAGCATCAACGACCTTCTCGATGTATGCTACGTCTTGCTTCTCATGATCCATCTTGACACACTTGTTAAACGTCAAAAAATAATACGTCAACTATAAAAAACCCGAAGAGCAGTAACAATGACCAAGTCAGTAGATTGTCTTTGCTTTTCATTCCGACAGCATGATCGGCTAGATGCATCCTTGTATAGCCTACATACATTCTAGATCGAATGACGTCGTAGCCTCTCACCAGAAGCAGTATGATTTCTCTTGGCTGCATTCTTATCTACCTAGCTGCCAAGTACACCAAGATGTGGGGAACCTGAAACCTGGGGAAAGGGAGAATTGGTGGCATGTGTAGCGCGAGTCGAGTCTTGCGACTCGATGTCGCCTCGTTATCTATCTCTAGAAATTTAGGAAAGTACACCAGAGTTCTCTAAAATCGATCAGGCTCAAGGAAATTTGTTGTGCGCTGTTCGTCCGTCATCAAATCGTCTGCTCAAAAGATTAGAAAGTTTGCTTCATTCATAGGCAGATCCGGTACAATACTATTGCTTCTTCTGATATGGTGTATACTATCGGAAAAGTACATCCAAGATAGGCTACTAAACCCATCATGCCAAATAAGATTTACCATCTTTATGTGCTTTGATATATGCATTTTTTTACGAAATGCGATTTAGCTTGAGGAGGTTGCCTAGGTATCAGGTGAGGTCAATCGGAGATGATTTAAGTTGAATTCACAAATGAAGTTTGCACAGAGGGCAATCACTACAAAAACTGCCTATTCTATCATAAGGCACCCATAATGCATTGCTAGCTTTTTATTCTGCTACTGCTGTAGGCAGCAGCATCGCTATTACGTGGCCAGAATTAATTCTATAGTTCTGCGACCAGGTTTTGCGTCGCAGTACTATACTATTTATTTTATTATAATACTGCTTTTATAATTTATATAGAATTTCTAAGCTTTATAACTTATTCTTCTCTCTCTCTTACCTACAATGGTAATAATAGGTTGCGATGATAAGTGTAACCGAGGACTACTACTTTAGGAAATCCTCAGGCTTCATCATACCTCTTTTCAGCATCGCCACAACCGCCACAGTGGGATCTGCGAAAATCGCACTCCTGCTTATCCAAATCCCACCATCACTTTGCTTCACATATCGAAAATTGAACGCAGCAGGACCTGATCCATCCCACTCTTTGCCATCTCTGCCCTTGACTTTCGCCTCCTCTCCAGGGGCAACAAGATTCCAGTGGAGTGTAGCGACACCAAGCATCTCCCAGCCATACTATGTTTCCCAGGTGACGAAAAACTGCGGGTCGTGATGGTGCTGGGCGAACGGAGCGTAGACTTCAGTGCGCAGCGAGGACCAGGAGGAGTCGCCGCCAGGAACAGTCTCGCCAGTGGATTGTAGGAGTGTGTGATCCGAAGTGGACCAATTGGAGAAGGGTTCGGTGTCCCAGGCTTTGGAGTCGACGGCGTTGGTGTACCTTTCCCTGTTTTGCTCTCGTTAGGTGTTTAGGCGAGATGGAGAGGGGGATAGGTGTGCGTACATCCAATTCATGCATTCATGTTGACGCGTCTTATAGTCCCAGGTACCGTAATGCACGTATGCCGGTTGTGTTTGGAAGGACATAGTGTGTAAAAGCGGTCTAAGAATGGATGGGTAACGGAAAGTGGGGGATTCTGTATACCTCGTGCTCTTCGAGATCCAGAGAACCCTACCGGTCATTATGAGGCTTTATACATGCTGGAGGCTTTCAGCTCCCGCCTTTTTTGAAAACTAACAGTGCCATAATCACCAACATACCTGCGAGGTGAGGTGTAATTTTAGTTATCCGCTCGTAGGGAATCCAGATGATGCCACCCAGAGTGCTGCCATTGGCAGTATAAAGCCCTCTCAGCTTGCTATATAGACGCCATTTTGAAGCTATCTTGATATGTTTGCGCGAGGCTGGGGCTGAAAGTCTAGATGCGGGGTACGGCTAGTGTGATGCAACCCCTTCATCAGCGGTCTCCGGTCAACAAATTCGATTGAAAAGCGTTCGCATCCACTCGAGGCAAAGAACTGGTAGGGTCATAGATAAGGAAAGGGGGCGCCTAAACATGTGCTGACTTCAAGCTTACGTACACCTACAGTTTAAGGCAGTTTACTGTAGGAAACCAGGCGACCTGCAGGCATGTGCACAGCTCTCACCGTAGCTCTGGTATTAGCAGCCACTATCAATGCCGACCCCCATACGGATAGATGAGAGAGATAGGTGGGGTTAGAGCTTAGACATCCTTGTTCTCGACTGACGCGAGCGACGGCGAATATAGTGGTTCGCAACCCGTTCGAGTAGTGATCAAAGTCAGTCAAACACCAATATCTCGCATACCTAAGAGGTTTTTCAAAGCGCCTACGCCCTAGTTGAGCTATCGCTGGTTCTGTGAAAGTACCTTGAGTGCAGAGATGTTTGTGGTTACATTCTCGCATACCTAACGTCACCGTAATATCAACTCTGCTTTTTGACCGATTCGCCGCGCACGACCCTCGAGCCCAATTAACTAGGCTCGCTCGGTGTGTCCCGTCAAAGGAGCGTGGATGTTGCGCCCGTCCTTGTTTGGCTCTACCAATAACCAGAGGCCAAAATTCCTATGCGCATACACTGCCCCACGAATACGATACGAGCCTCCACGGGGGGACGAGCCGAATGATAGCACTGTGGTGAGAGAAGTTGGTTTCATGACGAGATCAGGTGTTGCAAAGACTGTTCATGGGTAATTTATATCCAACTGATCTAGACTTGCCGTTCACCAATCACGCATGAGGAGCTGCATGTGAGAAATTGTAATACTACCGTCGATCCTCTTGAGTGGCGTACCTATGGGTTTCTAACCATCCTCGAATGCATTACGCTGACAGTCAGAGCTATGTGCTTAACGTCCCGGTAAAACTTCTACGTTGTAACCAACACACATCCATGGCAAGACGATGCACACCGTCACCCATGCATGGTCGCTACCATCGAATACACATGTCTGCCTTGCACTTGCGTGTCTTATGGCCACAAGCTTCTGAAACGATGGGGCCGCGTTGTCCTGTGATGTATTCCAGGCTCTCGTAACACTTAATGAAGCAAGATAATCCTCCACCGACAGCACAATCAAGTCACACGACGACTCATCCCTAATCTCGACATCAGTCACTCAAACACCAAGAGAGCTCACCTCTCGCTAATAGTTAACGAGGGCGCAGATCGTAGTCGCTTTTAACGCTGTCACAAGCTGGCCCAAGTGCGTCCTTGCTGATCTCTCGACGCGCGACTTTCTCTTCCAACTGCGCCCTCTCCTCATTCCACTTCCTCATCTCCTCAAGGCGCTCGTTTTTAGTACCCATGGGGGGAATAATTCCTTGAGGCGGGTTCATCCACTGTCTGAAGTTTGTGGCGTGAAGTCAGTTGATGTTCACACATATATTGCATATATTAGCAGTGCTTACTCCTGTGGAACCGTTCTTCCATCGACTCCTCGAAACCGGTCTTCCACCACCTGGCTCCAAGCCTGTCTGTCAAGAAAGGCCTTGATAATTTCTGGCGACATGGGCTTCGCGTCGTACACTTTAATACCGGTGGGCTGATCAGGCGGTGTGGGTAACCATTGCAGAACCCTATACACTCCATCGCTGCCAAGATCATCAATGCACTTGCCATCCGCTGGACTTCGTAAAGATGCAATCAAGGCCAGAAGCTGGTCTGTCGCAGCTTCGTATAAAGTCGAATCCTTCGGCTTGAGTTGGGTTGAGGACTGGGATCCATCGTTGCTAGGTATCGATCCTTCGGGATCGGATGGCAACTGTGCTGCTGGCGAGGACATGATCGATTTGTTTTCGCTGCTCGAAGAAGGATTCATAGGCGTCTATGGCCAGTTTTAGCTTGTTTTGGCTGCAATTTCGCGTAAAAGCGACAGTGGAGCTATCTCACGAGGGAGGTTCGTGGTTGCGAGAACAGGTTGCGTGAGAGGGTCATGGGCAGAATCCTAGCGTACTTATAAGTGACTCCTACAGTGTTTACCATCCCATGACTACATGACGTAGCATTGCGGATAAATAGCCTCGTAACCATGCGGATATACACAACCTTGAATGAGAGTCTGGCCGTCGCTTCGAGTCTTCAACGCACTGAAGAAGCGGCTTCTCGTAGCGCTCTATAAAGCATCTACCTCCCCCTGAAAACTTGGAAAAAGCACCTTTCTAAAAAACCTGTTCTCCACAATGATGGGTGCGATATGATGCGCGTGAGGCAAAGTACTAAACTTTTAGATATTAGAAAGTAAGTAATATAATATAATTACTACTAGCAGCCTCCATTCTATGAGAAAGTTTGGTGTAGCAGGCATTTATAAGGCAAAGAGCCCGTCCTTGAGAAATAAAGAAGAAAGGTGCGTTTAGATATCTGCTAAATTAATCTGATACCTATAGGTACACATTAAATTTGAGTGCCGGCAGGATCTTAGGCTACCTGTAGGTCTCCCCGCAGGTCTGGTATTGGCAGCCAATCTATATACCGACCCCAACACGGGAGATGGGAGAGATTGGCTGTGTATATATAGTAGGGCAGAGTTGTGGCTTAGACAACCTTGAACCATGTGGCGACCTCGGGAATATGTGGAGCCCTTGAGTCCTCCAACCTCTTTCGGGTAAGGATCGTAGTCGGGTGAATAATCCCTCCGAGGAGCCCCATCAATCTCTCCGCAACGGGAACACCTTACTAGTCCAAAACAACAGACTCACCGTCGCTTTCGCACGAAGGAAAAAAGTCACTGTGTATCTCTCCATACTCCGCGTACTCGAGACGTATAAGACTGCGCACCATGGCGGACTCTACGGTTCCTCATCACAGCAACTACCATCACTACTACCACCAACAGCCTTAAGAAATCAGATCCTCAATCGATCACCAGTTTTCATCAATTCAATCGTCTATTTCGATATATCCCGTACTTTCAACATGTCCACCTCAATGCGCAAAGTCCTCATTTCTTCCTTTGGCGACCCGTCCACCGTCTCGGTCGTAACCGACACCATCGCCGCCCCAGCAGCAAACGAAGTCCAGATCAAAGTCCTCTACGCCGGCATGGGTGGCTCCGACATCGCCATGCGAAACGGCGTCTACCCGATGCAGAGAAAAGCGCCCTTGACTCCAGGATACTCTCTAATCGGCCGCGTGCACCAAAACGGGTCCAACAGCCACAAGTTCCAGCACGGCGCTCTAGTCGCATGCCTCACAGTCTACGACGCGCAAGCAGAGCTCTGCAACCAGCTAGAGAAGCACCTCGTCCCTGTGCCAGAGGGAATAGACCTGCAACAAGCTGTGGCTCTGGTGCTGGACTGGAGCACAGCGTACGGGCTTGCCTATCGTGCGGCCAAGATCGCTGCAGGCCAACGCGTCTTCATCCATGGACTTAGTGGCTCCGTCGGCTTCGCACTGCTTACCTTTTGCAAGATGCAAGGCGCAGACGTCTACGGCACGGCGTCGGCGGTCAACCATGCTGCAGTCCGCGAAGCAGGTGCAACGCCCTTTGTATACACGGACAAGAACTGGATGACGGCCATGAACGCCATCGGCGGCGCGCACGTCGTCTTCGACGCCCTGGGCTTCGAGTCGTACGACGAGAGCTGGGACATCCTGTGCAAAGACGGGGGCCATCTAATCGGCTATGGAGGCAATCTCAATTCGCTGAATGGTGCAAAGCAAAGGAATCAGCCGGTGCAGATCGCCAAATTGCTGGCCAGGGGCTTGGTGCCGTTTTGTCCCAACAAGACGAGCTTTTACTACATTGATAGGGACCAGAAGACGTTTGAGCCGGAGCTGAAGACGCTGCTTGGCTTGTTGGGTAGGGGGGATATTCGCGTGCCGATCAGGAATGTGTGGACGCTGGAGCAGGTGCCTGAGGCGCATCGGATCTGGGCCAAGGGGCCTGGTGTTGGGGCTGTGGTGGTCAAGGTTGCTGAAGATAAGGAGGTATGAGGTGGGGAGTGGGGGATGTGGTAATTGCCTCTGTATAGCGTTTTCTTCCAGCCTTCAATATCAAACTATAAAGATCGCTTTAATCGTTCCATCGCGCTTCGCTGCAGAGAAGATGTAATGACTAACGCCCACGCGGGAGGCTCGCGCGAATCCAATCAACCCCGGGCGTCGAAGTCAGCCCCGTTGGTTTCAAGAAACGCCACATCCCCGATACTACTGCAGTGTTTACGTCCGCACCGCCGGTGCGTAGTTTGAAACATGTCATCGAAAAGCCAACACATTCGTTTGGAGTAAATCATGCCCCTATCAGCCCTTGACATCTCACACCAGACAAACGCAATCGAGGCACAGCCTCAGGCCCGAAACACACAGGACCGAGCTTGCGTTCTCGCGTTTCAGCCTTATGCCCCGCGAAGTGACCACGGCCCGGAGAGCTAGATCGAGACGCGAAGCGAGCGGATAGAACAGAATGCGGAGAGAGCACCGTGCTTCAGTGTAAGACAGTCGGATGAAAGGCGTAAGATGTGTGTATCGCATGTAGGGGGACAACAGGGACTTGAACATACTTTGTGTGGTTGACTTGTGGTTCAAAAGCGTGGGTTGGAGAGCCTTTTCAGGTAGACATTCCTTTGCGTCTTGATATTTCATACGCTGTTGTGCTGGCACAATTAATACCTACTATTTACTTCTGTAATCTGTACTTTCTGGCTCATATTATCTTTTCTCTTTCTGGCGTACCAAATTCACCATGGACCCCAGCGACATGTGTTCTTCGCATACCTGCCTCTCCGAGTCGTCAGGCTCCACATATAATAATCTTAACGAGAAGGAGCTCGAGTATATGAGCTTGATTCAAAACCAAGCACAGCCATACTTTCCTCGATTCACAGCAGCGCTAGCGGAACAAACTCCTGTCGAGCGAGAACAAGGACGATGTGCCGCAATCGACTTTACCGACCCACAGGGCCACCAGGCCACTTCGTTTGCAACAGTTGCAGAGCTCGATCTGTACATTGGGGATGCATCTCCGCCACCATACCATACAGACACCGAGCTACCTAGGCGTCGACTGTTTGTACTGGAAGACCTACCCTGTAATCACCTATTAGCACTAGGCTCCCGACTTGGAATACCTCCTAGCTTCTTCGCTGGGCATTGGGAAGATCCGGCATCGTCCACATTCAACCATCGTAATCCATTCCAGCGCTGTGCGCTTCCCCATTTCCGGCTGCGATACGCTACATCGAATAGAGTGGAGGTCGATTGCCCAACGCCCGGCAATACCAAGACTAGTCTGAATATGTTCGCTTTCGATTCGAGGGTGAATCGATACCTCCACACATACCCTCGTGAGGGTCTAATCTACGACGAAGCGAGGAGCCATCATGGATTGTCCTTTTGGAGTAGTCCGGCCCGCGAGGACGGGTCGTGGGACGCGGTGTTGCTGGTTGACCCAGCTCCAGGGCAGCAGGTGCGCTGTATGACCACGCGGAAGCTAATTCCACTTCGTCAGAGGCTGGCGGATGAGACTTTGATGCCCAAGCATTTTCTCAATCCGGAATTTGATGTCCTCGACGAGTTGCCACAGGACTGCTCGCAGTGGGCAGCGTGCTGTTCCTCTCCAGGATACCGCTCGATGTTCGACGACACGATGCAGTCGTTTTGCGCGAAGGGTGCCAAGGTCGTGGCTACACGCGATCCATTAAGCGTCGTCGAGATTCCGCGACGCCTAGTCATCTCAATTGTGGTAGCCTACATGCGTCGCCGCTATCTCAACCTCGTCAGCATCCAGAACAGCAACTTCCGGCCTCACACTCAGCGCCACGACTATCTCTCCAGCTTCTCCAAAAGCAACTACTCGATTTGGAGCGGCGAATTCTTCGACTTCATCGTCGGCTCTCGCGCTGCGATAAGGGTATTTGCGAGGGAGATGGATGACAACGTGGTCGCGCTAGGGCTCGATGATGCACATTGCTCAGCGCCGCAGTGGGAAAGAGACGGGTGGCAGTCGATCAAAGAACTGACGAATGTAGTTGAGGAGACAGTGAAGGCGTTAGCGGCGGGATATTTGCAGTATGTCACGATCCAGGAGGCGCATGTGTCGAATGGTAATGAGCAGAGTCTGTCGAGGATCGCGGTACTCACTATGCTATTCATCCCGTTGTCAACGGTAGCGAGCATCTTTTCGATGGGAGGAGAGTTTCTACCCGGCCAGCCGAGGGCGTGGGTGTTTTGGGTTGTGGCGATTCCGTTGTTGGCGATGGTTGCGTATGTGTACTGGTATCAGCAGCTCATGAGAGCGTGGCAAGGCAGGAAGGAGCAATTGTTGCCCATGTTTACTACTAAGAAGTAAGAGCGCAATAGTTAATGAATGAATGATGGTCTTCAAATCAAAACAGATCAGTAAAAGCCAGTTCCTCGCCCGCCCACTGATGGGAGTGAGAGCGACTGGACTGTTATCGTGAAAATGTCGTGGAAGATGCAGAAATGACGTCATGGCTGTACGGGTGTTGTATATGACTCGACTATCATCAGTGCCTTGGTAGCATGCGATAGTTGGAAGACGAAGGATGAAGGATGGAGGATCAGACGAAGAGTAACACCAGCTGAGAAAGATAAGCATCGGGACTGACGTTACCGACTCAGATGTTCCAGCCGTACCTTGCAGAATCCAGCACCCATCTCTCCGCCACCGCGTCACCCACCATCCTCCCATGCTGCATCTCCAACAACATCGCGGCCGGCCTCAAGCACCTAATCTTGCGCAACTGCTGCCACCTTCCTCTCTGATGGAGCCGCCCCTCCGCAATCATGGTCGTAGCGCGTTTAACCGGGTGGCCGGTTGCTTGGTCTTGCTTGGCGAATACACCAACGGGCCTTGGAGTGCTTGACACCTACTCGATAAGGCAGCTCGTTTGCGCGTGTCAATTAGAGCGATAGACGCTGTGCGCCTCACTTAAGAGCTGCATCGCCATGGCAGAAGTACCGCTTCTCGTGCTTTCATCGCTCCTCTTGTACGACGCATTGTGGTGTTCAGGACAACCGAGCGGGGAACCTTGGGCAGGGTCATTAAGGCGCCATATCGCGACGCAACATAGCTCAGGCCTCTAATATCGACTGTTCTTTAATCTCTTGAGAGGCAAATTGCACCCGCAGACGCATCAGTTTCCTCACGATGCGTTCCTTTGCAATTCTCTCGGCGGCCCTTCCGCTGATCGCGGCCATTGATCCTCCACGCTTCCCGCATCAGCCTCTGGGCAACGGTACCAAGCGCCTCAGCTACAACATCACCACAGATGCCCCAGGCCCATTGACCCCTCAGACCAGGGCTTTCAGCTGGGTGGGCACCGGCGCAGATGGCGACTACATCTACACGGCCGCTTCGGGAGACTTCCTTTTCGAAAACGTAGCGACTGGCGAATCAAGAACCTTCCTCTCTGCCGACAAGGTCCCAGAGGACTACGAGGAGTTTTTCATCTCCCCTGATGCCAGCCACGTGCTGTGGGCTGTCAACTACACCAAGCAGTACCGTCATTCCTATTTTGCCGACTACTTGATCCAGGATGTCGCCACGGGAAAGACTACGCCATTGGACCCAGAATCCACTGGAAACATCCAGTATGCCGAATGGAGCCCTTCGTCGTCTTCACAGATCGCTTTTGTCAAGGGCAACGACCTCTACCTCTCGACCAACGGCACCATTACCCAGATTACCAAGAACGGTGGCCCTGATTATTTCAACGCAATCCCTGACTGGGTCTATGAGGAAGAGGTCTTCAGTGAACGCTACACGCTGTGGTTCTCCCCTGATGGAGAAAAGATTGCCTTTCTCAGTTTCAACGAGACCGGCGTCCGCACTTTCAGGATCCCGTACTACATCTCTGAAGATGCCAAAAACATCTCTACCTATCCTCGCGAGCTAGAGCTGCGCTACCCAAAGGTCGGCTCCAAGAACCCTACCGTCGTCTTCAATCTCCTCGATGTCAAGTCTGCGACCGTCACCAACGTCCCAATCGACGCCTTCCCCGAAGATGACCTTGTTGTCGGCGAAGTCACATGGCTCACCGACGCGCACAGCAAGGTCATCTACCGCGCATACAACCGTGTCCAAGACTTGGAGAAGCTGGTGGTAGTTGACGTCGAAGCTGGCTCCTCTTCCATCACCCGTGAGCGGAACGCCACTGACGGCTGGCTCGAGAACCTCTTGCAGATCAGTTACATTGGACCTGTTTCCGCATCCAACGCCTCTTACGGCAACTCGAGCACTGAGTACTACCTGGACATCTCGGACGAGAGCGGCTGGGCTCATTTGTACCTTTTCCCCGTTGACGGCGGCGACAAGATTGCACTCACCTCTGGCGAGTGGGAAGTCATTACTGTTTCAAAGATTGACGCCAAGCGCGGCTTAGTATACTACACCTCTACCGAGCACCATAGCGCTGAATCGCACATCTATTCAGTCAACTTCAAGACTGGTGAGAAAAAGGCGCTCGTTGACGACAGCGTTGCTGCGTTCTGGACCGGAACTTTCTCGTCTGGCGGCTCGTACTATGTGCTGCGCTACGCGGGCCCTGATGTGCCCTACCAGGAGCTATATTCCATCAATTCCACCACCCCGATCCGCACAATCGTCAACAACACAGCAGTCTACAAGAGGCTTCAAGAGTACGCTCTGCCCAATATTACTTACCTCGACTTGGAGCATCCCTCGGGTTATACTCTAGACGCCATGCTCCGTCTGCCTCCCAACTTTGACCCCAGCAAGAAGTACCCGCTACTCTTGATTCCCTACGGTGGACCCAACGCCAAAGAAGTGCACAAGGACTTCAACCCGCTCAACTGGAAGGCATACATTGCCTCTGACCCCGAGCTCGAGTACGTCACTTTGACCGTCGACGGCCGGGGTACTGGTCGCAAGGGACGCAAGTTCCGCTCCCTCGTCACCTCCAACCTCGGAGAGCTGGAAGCCGAAGACCAGATCTGGGCTGCCAAGGAACTCGCAAAAAACTCGTGGATCGACAGCGACCACATCGGAATCTGGGGCTGGTCATATGGCGGTTATCTGTCATCCAAGGTCGTCGAGGTTGGCGACCCAATCATCTCCTTCGCACTCATCACCGCTCCCGTCAGCGACTGGCGTTTCTACGACTCCATCTACACCGAGCGCTACATGAAGACGCCCGACATCAACCCTGACGGCTACAACCGCTCTCGCGTACACGACGCCACGGGCTTCAAGAAGATTGCCGGCGGCGTCGTCATCCAGCACGGTACCGGCGACGACAACGTGCACTTCCAGAACTCGGCTGCCTTGGTCGATCTGCTCTACGTCAACCGCGTCACCCCCGACAAGCTGCAGAATACCTTCTTCACAGATAGCAATCACAACATCAACTTCCATAACGGCGGCAAGTTCCTGTACCGGCAGCTGAGCAAGAAGCTGTTTGAGGAGAAGGCGCGCAAGGGCGATTTGACGGGTTCCCATCAGTGGAGTAAGAAGAGGGGCGTGCAGAAGCCGTGGACAGGCTAGGCTTGGACAAGCAAGTTTGTACTGAAATGAAATAAAATGAAGAATTATTCATGAACGATGGAGATGGGCGGTTATGCTGTTGCAAGTCGTGAATTTCAACTCTTTTCTCTACGTGACAACTCCCATGCCCCCGACTCCACACTAGCGTCATTGTACGCGGCTAACAGACAAAGAGCGACCAAGTCGCAAGCTGAGTGCAGCGTATGTTTTGTGTCCTGTTTTACGAGCAAGCAAGTTTCCGACTACGCTACCAGCCCAACACGAACGTCCTTTGCCTCCATAAAAGCTTGTCGTGATCTTTAGCAAATATATTTCATATGCATTGACTTCTGAACTGTTCTGTGTTCTCAGTCTCTATTTGGCGAAACTATCATCATGTCTCCGTTATTTCTCTTCCCCTACTATCATCACCTCTCCGCCCGCCTGAAGCCTTTCCGCTCATGAACGTATGTGCTAAGAGCATTTTTATATACCCCCAGGATACTGCCTTCTCTCTGACTCGATATTAGCTCTACTGGTTTTATTCCTCGCGTCTACTCAGTTGCTCAGTCGGACTCCATTTTGACTTGGGCTTCCTATACGTAGGTGGGTAATTGGGTGTCACCGTTGGGGCTGGTCGATTGCTCGCTCAACACAGCTTGAAAGGAGTGTGGAATTGCGCACGGATATAAATCTAGAACTATGAATGGTAGGCTGGAGTGCTGTTAATGACCTTGGAATCAGGTTGATGTAGCCCTCGTCTCGTCTACAGTATCTCATCGAGCAGTTCTACAAATCTAATCGCCATCTTCCGCCCGCCCTCTTCATTCGGCTCCACCCTCGCCGTATAATCGTTCGCGTCCTTCCCATCGAGCACCTCATGCAGCGCACAGGGCACAATCTCCGTCCCCTCCACCTTGATCTCCTTCGTCGCAACCTCATACATCGCCCGAATAGCTGTCTGCAACTGATTCGGATACGAATTGTAGCCCAGCGCTTTTAGTTGCACATCCGCCCAACTCTCCTGGCCAAGACCCCATTCGAGTGGAAAGTAGATCATGCAAACGATGACTGCACGAGGTTTCGTTTTAGCGGTAAGGCGAATGATGTAATCCCGGATTTTGGTACCGAACATGTGTTTGAAGTAGGATAGAGACCATGCTGAGCCGTTCTCGAGCGAAGTGCGTGGCGTAAGCCAGGCTAGTTGGAGCATGTGGCGTATTGTGTAGGCCAGCGGCTTCAGAGCGATGTCGTTGGCACCGACGCTCACGATGAGGACATCCTCGGCGCGAATATTGTCGCAGATAAACTCATCGTGGGGTAGGAGTTTGTCGTCTCGATCTCTTAGCATAGATGCTTCGACAGCGGTGTTGATGCATGTAGCGCGATCATCGAGTAGGTGGTTTATCCAAAATGCAACATCTGGCTTCGGCCGAGGGGTTTGAAACGTCTTCTTATAGATATCTGGTGTTTCGGCTGCGATATCTTTGCTGAAAGATTTCACCCAGTACTTGTTATCAAGGGAAGAGTCACCAGCAAGATATACGATGGGTTTGTCCGGCCGTTGTGCGAGCGTGATATTGCGAAATTTGGTGAGATCCTGGATTGGATGGCCTTGCCATTCAAAGTAGAACTTGGAACAGTTGACTTGGGGATTTGATTTTGAGCGAGTAGAAACGCCCATCGCGTGGAATGATAAGTCAGGAGGTCTTCCTTATCTTCAGGTAACGTAGAGGTTACTCTCGTGGTTTATAAACAAGAACAAGGTGCATTGGAGGCATTATGACACTATGTTGTTGCGCATCTGCGTATCACGCTAGACAAGGCAACCGCGTTCGAGATGCTCAGCTACGCACGGGTCGGGCCGAAGGGTCTTGATGACATCACAGTCTCATATATTGACTAACATTCATCCCAACTTTTCATGAACTATGTGTGAACCAAATCTCAAACTTCAAGTATCAGCAGCTTCACAACCACACATGTGTGCTACACAGTACAAACACCACCTTTCACTCTTTCACAGTGTGAAGATCTTGCGAAGGAGATGTCTCAGGACAACATTTCCGTCTTCCTCGTCGAATCTGTTACGAAATATCTTACCCGTCTCCGTAGTGTAAACTCGGAGTGCATCCAGATTACGAAAAGTCCGAACTTTCTCATCGGTATCTCCACGTCTTCGTCCCCACTCAATTAAATCAATAATATTGACATGTGTACTTCGTACAGCCTACGCTCCAGATCAGTAAGTGTTGATAGTTTAGTACGACATGTTCTTACTTTTTCGCATTGCTCGCATGTTTGCGGAAGCGGCTCAATACCAATGGCACGACAAAGGGCATGCCACGAAGTCAGATCGCTCTCTTCGCCATACCACATGCGCAGTTCTCCCTCTAATGCTTCCTGGTATCTGTTCCAGGCATCTTCTGATGCAGCCTGGCCACGTCGCCAGCCCTCATGGTTTCGCAGATAAGAGAAGGACGTAGATGGTGGCAGCGACGGATCATATTCAAACCCATGGAAGGAGCGGAAGAACTTGTCCAAAGGTGTTTCTGGAGCCTGTTGGTGGGTGGGCGAGTCGCGAATATGGTGTTCGAGGGCTGCCTCGCTACGGAATGTTCGGCTGCAGTTCTTACAATCGAAAGACGGAGCATGCGCCGCCGAATTCTTTGATTGTTGCTGTAACGGTTGGGAACGCACTTCTAGGGGGGGTTTTGGGGCTTGTTTGTGATCCAGGGAGTCTCGTGTGTGCTGCTTGAGGGCGCTCTTACTGCCAAAGATCCGGTTGCAAGTCTTACAATTGTAGGGCTGAGCAGGTGAGGTCGACTTCTGTAGGCACTGCTTTAAAGAGTGGGGAGACTCTTGTAGAGGGGTTTCTGGAGCCTGTTCATGGACTAGGGAGTCCCGCATGTGCTGCTCGAGGGCGCTCTTACTACCGAAGCTTCGGTTGCAGGTCTTACAGTTGTTAGGCTGAACATTTGCGGGCGACTTCTTTAGGTGTTGTTGTAAAGACTGCTCAGTATTGATCGATCGATCGCTATTATCGGGAGTTGAAGATGATGTATGGACTGGGGAGTCTCGTATGTGCTGCTGTAGGGCCATGTCGTTGCCAAAATGACGGTTGCATGTTGTACAGTTGAAGGTATGTGAGTCTCGTGTGTGCTGCTTCAGGGCCTCGTCGCTCCCAAAACCTCGATCGCAGAGTACGCAGCGGGAGCTTATAGTCTTCATAGTCTCAGAACTGTGTGTTTAGTATACAAAATATTCCGTCGACAATCCGATATTTTCTGGTTTATATAGGCTGAGCAGGTAGATTGCGGCATGGTAGCGTTTTCGTATAAAAACAACTTTTCAAATCGTCCAATGACCCAAGGACACGAGATCAGCTGTAATGCAGGCACGCAGGCAATGGGCAAGTGCCAAGGAGTTATGGAACGCTTCTTGTGCGGGGCATGAACAACATCAGTAGCACCAGAACTACGAAAAGCTACCTACGGTGCTGCCAGCTTTCGACAATGAACTCTGAACTATTAACTACAATAATTGCAATCCAGAACTTTACCGCGAGCCGTTAATGGACTCCCCCAGGCAACTGTTGAACTTCGAGATCAGGATCAGGTGACTCCCAGCCACCTGAATATATATATATAGATCTCGTACTCCTTGCATAGTTGACTCCTTCAACTTATTTACACCTTCAGATCCTGTCCTTCTATAGCAACCACAGACTTACGACAACCGGAATATGTCGCCCAATTTCCTCGGCCTACCCAGCGAACTCCGCAACAGAATATACGAGCTAGTTCTTGTGCGCCAAGATCGTATCGAACCCTTGCCCAAGTTCAAACCACCACAGAAATTCTCACCAGGTCTCTTTCGCACGAATAAGATTATCCACCAAGAGGCAACTTCATTATTCTACGCACAAAATTGCTTCGATTTCTGTTTGGGCACCGCCAAGGACGTAATTTCGTTCCTCGACCAAATCGGCCGCATGAACGCAGGCTATATCCACTCCATTTACATCGACTTCCCGCTTTTCGAATCTCTGGATGCTGATCATGTCGTCCTCAGAGCTCATAGCATCCGCATTCTGGAGAAGATACAAAGCGAATGTGGCAACCTACGCACGCTTTCGATGATGTGCACGGACAACGATTTCGGGGAGTGTGACATCACAAATTCATGCAATCCGGACTTCGTCGATAAGGCATTAAGGCTCGTGGATACTCGATGTAGAGCTATTTCGTCGTTACGAGAGATTAATGTCGTGATCTTCCGCTATTTTCCATACGAACATATAGATGAGGAGATGAAGAATCTCGGGTGGACGATCACTTTCGAAGTAGACGAATGGGAGGACGAGTATCCCTCTGACGGGTACAGTGAGATATCGGATTCGGATCACCTCTCTTTTAACAGCGAGGACGATTATGATATCGACAGTCTCTTTACACTAGCGATATGATCGGCAAGTCGCAGACGCGGAGGTTGCTTGGGGAGTGCGGGTGTCTACTCAGCTACACGTGTTAGAAGAGATAGCTTTTCTCAATAAAGTCGAGGAAATTGTATTCCACACGTACACTAAGACTATAGCTCCACTCTCATCCCTCCAACCCCTCCAATTGCTTCCTAGGTAATCACCTAGTGGTCGCCTTGCTGCAAAATTAAATCAGTAGAGAGTTAGCCCCAGGCCTGTTGTTCCACGTTCTATTGAAGCACAGGGAGGCGCTTGGGAGTTTGAAGCACCGAAAAAAGACTGGTGGTAAGCAAAATCACGTGTTAAGTAAATCATATTCATCAAGAGACTTTGATCATACTAGAGAGACAGGATAACCGCGCTAGCATATTATTTAGGGGTATATCTCCAGAAAATATAGACGCCGCGCTAGAAGCTAACAATTTGACCTCTTCGTGGAAAAGAATAGGAATGGGTATCATGCGACAAATAGTCGAAGTGTGCGCTTGCCATAGGAGCAAGTTCAAGTCAATTAGACACCAGCCATATTTGGAGCAGGCGCATTATCGTTGCGAGGAGTGCTGCGAATATGCAGGGCGGCAAGGACAGTAGTGGCGACAAACGTAAGCCTACAAGAAACATTAGTCCCGTACCTCGATAACATGGAAAATCTTGCTACTCACCAAAGGAAGGCGGAAAACACGATAGCCGCAACACCACAGCTGTAGAAGGTTCCCCTACGCCACCAAATATCACCCCATAGCGCAGCCACAGCGACAAAGGCCGCGAACCAGAATATCATGGTCAGGAACTCCACGGCGCCAATGGCAAACTTGTGTGCCGCACGGGGGAACCGTGTTGGCGACAAGACGAGGTATGCGACTGCAAGCAGAGTCCATACCGAGGTAAAGAGCATGAAATTGAGACTGTGGGGACTCCAAGTTCCCCATGGAGTGGTCAAAGAATTGACGACTATTCTATAATTAGTATCAAGGTTGAAAAAGTGTGCAAGGTAAACCACTTACGGTATGCAGCAAGCCCCAACACGATGATAGAGAGCAAAACCTGAACGCCACGAAGGCCGAGGACAATAGCGGGAGCAACCATTTTGCAAGAAGCGCTAGGTAGGTAGCAGGGCTGCAGGGGCTACGGGAGGATGCGCGAGGCGTATGCGGGTAGTTTATGGAGTTGTCACTTCGTTACCGAAAATGTCCGATGGAGAGGGAGTGGGCAGAGAGACAGGGAGCAAAATCCAGCTGCCCTTTGGTCTGCCCTCTATTATATATGCTCCAGGGCTGTGAAGGATAGGGCTGCCAACGACACAAGGGCGGCATACGTCATATTCGCAAATCAAGACGCATGCAGTGGCGCGTGATCTGTGCTGATTGGCTTGGTCTATGACGCTAACTGGGCCGGTCAAGCAGATCGCGAATGATGCGAATTAGAGCACCACCTCTCCGCTTTGTTCTTGCATTGTTATGCTTGGTGTTACCTGATATACACTGATATCTAGCCCTGCCCACCCTTGCCTCCGATCAAGGCGAACTGTATAGGCTGTTGGAGAGCTCACGGTTTGCGCTGGGGAGTTTGACCGACTTTCTTGGCTAGATGTTGTGGCGGTGCACTGACCGTTCCTCACTGCCTCAGCTGTGACGCGGCCGAGACAAGACGGCTAGAACGGCATTTGGAATCTTGAAACTTTGAACTTGTATAGCCTTATTGCATTCGCCCGTAGAACCCCTGTACAAAATCTCTCGTCTACCAACTCCGAACACCGGCAAGGAAAACTACCATGACTGCCTATTACCTAACACATACCTATGAAAGCGCGTAATGGAGGCCACCCATAATGAAAAGTCCGCCAGACCTGTATGATGAAGGAGCTCATCATTTCGGTGCGATGAAGAGTAGGACATGATGCCCCAGACGTAACATTTGCATGCAAAGGAGATGATGTAAGGCGTCGAGAATCAATTACTCGGGCAGAGAAAAAGCATGAACGCGCGGCGGCTGAGAAAACGACACAATTCATCATTGATGTTGGGCTTTGCACCGTTGCTGATTTGCCCAGGCTGTGAACTTGGATTTCCTCCACCCGCTCTTCCACGATAGTACCGTCTTCTCTCCGTTGAAGTTCCGCTCTTGCGATTCGGTGTGTGCTCCGAATCGCACGCTGCTGCTGAGATGGCACTTTGTCTGCGGGTTCTCGTTCCAATTCTTCTGCGGGATGGACGAGTAAGACCACTGCATGCAGTACGTGCTCGTGCGGCAGGCCTCCTCACATGCCTCTGGTGACTCCTCCCCGCTCTTTGCTCGGCTATTGTCGTGCTCGGGGCCCTCGAACAAGATATTCCAGCGCGAGTTTGATGATTCGGATGACAAGTTGTCCCAGTCGTTTCGCGTATCGTTGAGGTTTTCTGGTGTCATGAAGCGTGTCCATAAATCAGCAAAACGGATGGGACTGTACATTAGATGGTCCTTTGTGCGGTCGTTCTCGAGCTTCCAGAGGTTGCTCCCTATCTCTGGGGGTACATGGTGCATCATGAGCACTGGTACGCACCACAACGCAGGCGAAAAGGGGATAGTGCTAGGATCGAAACCCGAGATGCCCGGCCATGAGGCCTCTATATCGAGCTTAAGATCTGTCTGCAATACATTGAGAACCAGATCGAGTGCCGAGGTATGGTCCACAATCTTCGACTGCCAGCTCTTGATAGTGTCGTTGCGGGCCTTGAAGAGCTCTTTCATAACCTCGTGCGATAGTACGAAAGAAGTGCCCCCAGCGGCAAAGGCATTCGGCACGCTAGGTGTGGGCGGGTTGCCAAAGAAGTGCTTTGACTTGGAATCATACTGGCTGAGCCAGTCGAGCATATTCGCCCTGTTGATATACGTTTCATCATCCACGAAAGCATACCAGGACCGATCCGGCCTGTACTCCCACGCAGCAGCCATGGTCTGCAGGATCTTGTACTTGTACAACGTCGCTAATATCCTCTCTTCTTCAACCGGATCCTGCTTCCTGAGCTTGGCGATTGGTATGCTCCTTCTTGAATAATCCACCTGTGCCCTATATCTCCCCAACTCCGCCGTCTCCCGTATAAAATTCTGCGGGAAGCGCCAGAGCACATCAAATACCGGCCAGACGCCAATCTCCGTGTATAGGTCGCTGAATAAAAGCAGAGGATCTCGGTCCTCCTCGTTTGTGAACGCCAGCAAAGGCGAGACTTTCGCGTAGGCGTCGGCCGCCGTGGTCAGGACGGACACGACCAACTGGTCATGGCACACCGTATGTGGCCCGGCGGACGTCTGAGAATACGGTCGCTGGCTGGCGGGCAGCTCTTCGTCATCGTAGTATCGCGGCCATCCTTTAACCCAGCAGAATGCGTAGATAAGGGCTAGGACGAGGACGAAACGGAGCGGGCGAGGGAGGTAGTTTCGAGGGGCGAGCATCGTCGCTATCAGTTCGTACGTCTCATTGGTCTCTTGCGAATAAAAAACGAGTGTCTAAAGGTCAGTCCAGGAGTCAGTAAGCCCGATTGCCATAGTCGAACAGAAGCCATAGCGCGCCTGCGGTAGCAGTTCAGGGCCCGCCAGCGTCAGGGAGGCGAACAGTCTAAACCTAATCGGAAACATTCCTAGAGTGGGGCGGTTCGTCCGTGTTCGTAAGAAAACGCGTCATGCGTGTTGTCCGACGTTGACGACGTTGTAATGATCCGCACAATGCGTAGACACTCGACATCTAAGCCATGATATGTCTCATCTTAGGACGATCGTGACATGCGTTGGCTAAAACGCTCGTGGCTGTCCTTGGCGAAGCGCAACGGTCGGCTTACTCAACCGAGGTAGCACACGACGATCAAGCAGCGACGGCCTGCAGGACTGGCCCCAAGCCTGTTAGCAATTGATAACTAACTGTTCGATCGATGTCTTCGTAAGGACTCGTACGCTGATAGTAGCTTATGCATCTTTTGAGCGACAAAGATGGGACGACAACCATCGTAATATGAGCCACTACAGCAAGAGATCTAGCGGTCTCGTTCTGTGAGGCTTGAAGGCTCATTATTAATCACTACTTCATACACAGCTTTCGCCATGATCAGGTTATGAAAACGAAATTAGTGCGATATCGCTTCTACCTCGTAACCCTTGTAGTGGTCCTAGTAGGTCATAGATAGGTTCGTTGTCGGGTGTCTCTTTTTCTCCTTCAACGCTAGAAGAGTTGGTTACTCATTCTTATGTACTACTTTTTCTTTTGTCTATCCACAAACGGCATACATCACAGTGCGCAATTTTCAATGCCTATATATAACAATCAACATTACAGAGGCGGGTCAAAGATCACGGTGTGCCCGAGCGAGAGTTGCGCTACCTCTCCCGTCTTTTCCTCTTCCCTTACTCCCCCTGTATTGCGCGCCCTCGTTTCAGCATGGTTGCACCAGCATCCAAGGATTATATAATGGTTCCTCTCTGTTTACTTATCATATCAGCGACGAATATGTCCGATCTAAACCTAACGCTATTATCATCACTCGGTCCTCTTTGAATGTGGGTAGGAACTGTTCCTTTCCGACTGGAATATGAGTTCCAATTTCACGCCTCTAAACTCATTTTTAAATAAAGAAAAACAGGGCGATACCCCATCATGAAGTCTAGAAAGATTATATATGTCTATTCGAGCACGTACAATCCTAGCGAGTAGAGCTCTCGCGCGGCTTGGTGCAATGGGCTCGTGAGAGCTTCCGTAGCGACAAAATGTATGAGGCCACTTTAGCGTGGCACATACTAGATACTTCTCGTATCATATTCCGCCCCTTGATTACCACTGTCCAATCTTTACGAGCCTGTGTTGGACATCGGGAGTTATTCCTTTGAAGACATCAACTCCTACATTGGGTGTAAGTTCACAGCATCTAAGGGGATCAAAACGCACTAACCTGTCATTGAAGCGCCAACGACCATCACCATAATCCCCAAGCCTCATCTCCATGACTACGAAGGTACAAACCGCTTACCGCTCAACCCTTGTGATTCCGCCGGACCCAAAAGCTCTTCTCGTGGCGTCGTCTGACCAGGATCTATCTGACATCAAGAACCACAATCAGACCCGCCCGGTAATTATGCTATCTTGCCTAACAACAGACTTGATGCTTGATAACAGGGACAGCGTATGTAGCGCTGTTGCGGGTCATTACGGTTATGGGTTGCAGGAAATCCAAGCCTCCTTATGAGACCGATTTCATCAACCTTTGCCTAGATTTTCAATTGGATAATATTCCCCACGCCATGAACACCCCAAGCGCCTTTTAAATCCTGGTCTCTCTACTTTAAAAAAACTTTATTCATAACATTAGATTTCATTACCAGTCCCATGTGATCTTGGCAAAGCTTGCGTCTGAGAACCAATCATGGCCCACGCACGGTATAGCAAGCTCGAATTTCACTCCCAGAGGTTTTAAACCTTGGGCCAGCCTTCTTGTGCTCTCGCTTAGCACGGGAGGAGCATTGATAAATTACTTCTTTCGTGTTTGTTTTGTTTATTATATATAAACGTGACCCGATAATCGTGCGTCAACAGTCCTCAACAATAATCTTCCCCCAAAACATCACTACTTACTACGTCAACGTCCCGGCACTATTATTCCAGACATTAGCTCCGACTTAATCTATCTCTCAATAGACCTTTGGGTACGTTCAAGCTTTTGCTGCTTGCCCCCGCCACGTCGTTCCAATTGTATGGTCTACAGAGCTTTGTTGGCTGACTATTGTAGATTATCTTTCATGATGCAACGTGAAAGTATCCAGCCTATTGTAACAGTCGCTGTTAATGGCCCAGGTCAGATTTCCCCCTTCGCCAGTATCTGGCAACACTGACCTTTTCGCCAGACCCTATTCAAGTTCCAACACCCCAAAATGGCGAAAACTTAGAGAACGCTATTTTCCATTACATCGATGTGGAACCCCGGGTTCCGGAGGAGTTATGGCTCGATAAGCATAGCCAGGAAGATCAAGACCGAATAGATCGCGAGGGCTATGCGTTCGTCGCTTCGAACCCACATTTATATGGCCCTCAGTTCCATATCCCCGGATATAACTTAGAGTATATAAACGGCTATATTATAACAGGTGAGCTACATCTCTGCGGGCTGCTGTCGAATCCTAGGCTAATGGATCATGACAGGTCGAACTATGACCTGCGTTGAACGGATTACCGCGCAGGCTATCGTTGACGACACTGTCAGTCGCGATTTGGTTCTACACAGCAACGCCCTCTACTTCCTGGACCCCGAGCGCGTCGACAAGTTTCCCGTGATGCGTGGATTCAACCAGCGCTTCTGCGGATTCTATGTCATGAAGCTACAACGTGCGCTGGAAGCGGCGCGGAACCAGACCTAGGCCAAGCTATTAGACTTGAGTAGCGACAATGCGACATCAATAGTCAACCGTGGGAAGATCACCGGATGGAGAAGACATATCCCGCTTTCGAAACCTGCCACGCGCCTAAAACCTAAAACCGCTCACAAAAATCAGGAGGCAGAGACTGCGGAGGGTCAAGAAGCGGCTGTTATCGGCGTACTAGAAGTGTGAGGGTATCATCGGAAGTTTGTTACCACTGGGGACAGAATGGGCAGCTTTGATAGCTATACCTAGGAGGTTCTATGGTTGAGGTATATACGTAGGACTCTAGAGCCTCTTACACGCTTAATTTCGGGGTACTATTCCTTTAGATATAACTGCAGTGGTCTTCGTTAGCATCATCCTGTCTTCATCACCAGTTTAAATGTATATGATATCTTATCTTCCCAGAATCATCTGTCTGCCTACACGGAGTTGCCACTAAACATTCTTAAGTGCTTTATATACAGAAATCCAGTGAATGCTGGCGAGGACTTATTGCTGTGCACCGCACTTTCCTCTCGTTGCGCGTAGGTGTGAACGGAATAGGCAGCCATTCCTCTTTCGGAAATCTAGCTTTTCTCTCACCATGAACGCGAGAAACGACTTGCCTTCTACATCAACATTGCTATCACTCGTAATCTCTCAGCCAGCGCACACAGAAGTAGGTGGTGATACGAGACAACAGTATACGGGGCACGTACTCACCTGTCATTAGATGGCCGCACCTTGCCACTGTGGCCCGATCGAGGCTTCGATGCGATTCAATCCTCACGACACAGCCTCTTCGCCTGATGAAGCTGCCTTCGGCACCGATTCCGACTATGAGCTATTCACCGGTGCCTCGCTGCCGCAGCGACCGAGCCCACAGCGACCTCCACCCCATCTCAACGAGCTCAATTCTCTCACCCTCGTACGAAGGAAACAAAAGAATGTTATACGGCACTATGGAAAAGATGCGAAGGGTTTTGTGCCGACAGAGTTCACCTGGGCAGAAGGTCCTAGCAATTTTCCCGGTACGGCAGAGTACTACAAGAGCAACACTTTTCGAAAGAAGAAGGATGCAGGCAATGTCCACGTCCCGGGAGCTCCTTTTGGGGCTGTTCACAATGTAATCAATAGCGACAATGAGGACTTTGGCGCGAAGAATGCAAAGTCAGAGAAGCGGAAGTCGCTCATTATGGTGTTCAGCAAGGCCACCGTGCGTCGAGTGAGTGAAAAGCGCAAGGCTCACAGGAGACTGCAGAGATATAATCGTAGGATGTGAGTTGTGTCTATTATGAAGTTGATATGTGTTGCTGATCGATTTTAGGCGTTCCTGGCGCATGGCTAACGGTAGGGAGGCGCTCTTTGATTGGGACTAGTCACGCCGCAACAGTGGACGACACACTCTGATGTTTTGTAGAGCACGATTCGAGGTCTGCCGGAGGAATGAATACACGGGGCCCTACTATCGTCTTCCAGTTCTTTCTACTCGGTATACAATCGAGCAAGAAATACGTGCAGTTTATTGAAATTCTATTAGCCCTTCATGCAATTGGTGCATTGGTGCATTGGTGCTGAGTGGCTGTGATTTGAGCTCGCCTAATATGAGGAGTAACAAAAGCAATGTGAGAATTGCATTTTCTGCTTCAAAACAAAAGCTTGGCCACAATGCGACCGCTTTTTTGCGCTTAATTCGCATTCACTCTGCTGTCTAGATAGCGGCATCACATAGTCCAACCCAGATCACGTCACGTTCACCATCGCTAATCATGCGCTAAATCGCTCTTTTGAGCAAACACGACCTCTGTGGAACGCCCTTCATCGACCGCCCACTATAATAATAATCTCTTACGTACGACTTCGCTTTTCGTCTCTCAACGCAGCCCTCGCTGCTAGCTCGGACAACTTAGCACCGCTGCATCCCATTCAAATGGCACCTGTTATATCAATACCGCCAAGGAGCCCAATAGAACGGATACGCAACCTCAAACTCAGCGAATTCTACTGTGAGAGACCTACCGATGAGGTCGCAGGAGACTCCCATCAAGGCCAAACCGACTCTGCGGAGTCCGAAAAGACAGCTTGGCAGCTCCGCAAATCAAGAGATCGCTTCGCAATGAAGATTCCAATCGGTGGTAACGATATTTGTTTCTTAGTCGATCGCGCGGCAGTTCTCGACATCTACGCACAAGCAATCGCAACTGTCGGCCCTAAGAACCACAAACAGATAAACTTTGAAGCGACGCTTAAAATAAAGACAATTCTTGGGATTCGGCAAGCAGAACCACATGATGTTGTCTTCGCCTCTGGAGGCATGTTCTTGACGCCCTTGGAACCGCAATACGCTGAGCCGAGAATCGAATTCGGCGATGATGAGGGGGGGGTATAGGGCGGCATGGCGATTGAAGTCGTGGAGGAAAGAAGGATGGCCAAGTGTGTATCCGAAGGCGGCCATTGAGAAAGAACTGCGGGTTGAGAAGCTACCGTCAAAGGGAGGGAAGGGGGATATCGAGCTGTTGCAGAGAATGACGAAGTGGGATGCCCAAGATTGGGGGGACGAGGTTGATGCAGAACCCCGTAGATTGGATTAAGAGGAACATAATGGCGGAGAAGTAGTATATAGAGAGTTTGGGAACCTCGTGACCCAATGACTAGAGCTAACAACTGGCCTGGAATCTTGATATGAACTCGTTGTAGAAGCGTTTCCATATATTATATTGCGTCTGGTTTGGTATCGGGAAAGCGGACGTCATGTGCTGAATTGGTTGAAGCATGACCTGCATCATCTCACCTGAAGCCGTAGCCAGGTTATGATAAAATAGCCTAAAAACTCATCGATACCTCTTATCAATTAGTTGTTTTGAGATTTTCGGGGGGACCCTATCTCTGTCATGCCTGATGTAGCACTAGGCCGTTGCGAGCCGAAGAGTGAAAGTCAACAGCGCGCTCGGTCTGCCTCCTTAGGGCCTCTTTGACGAGGGCCTGCCGAATCACCTTCCATACACTTGAAAAATATTCTCCGTGCCCTATCAATGCAGACCTCTCAACCTTCCTCTTCTCAACTGCCTCCAATATACCTCAGCACTTAAACCACTTAAGAACTATAGTTGGTCATAGTACGCTCAAATATTTCCGATTATCATTTCATCAATTCGCTAAGTGAATACTGCAGCCACGATGTCGAATGACAACGGTCTAGTATTCAGCACTCTCACGGCGGTGGAGCCTGTTCCGATACACGATGTAGACCACTTTCGTGACGAAATGCTGCGTGCCAGCAATATCTTCGGAAGTCAAAACCTGAAAAATCCAGCAAACAGCACCCTAAGACGTGCCTTCCGCAGTGCTTTCACAAAGCTGAACCGCGTTACGTTTCCCAACCCCGGCTATAATCTAACCCCGCAAGCTGCTGGCATAGGGCGTGCTAATTTCATCAACGAGATGCGCCCGCTGCTTGACCAGAACAATCGGTTAGCCGATGGAAATCGATATCGGTTCCCTGATATGTCAGGTTTTATTGAATTCGGGGACGATGGGCACCCAACGGTCGATGTGCCACTTCTGCCATACCCGTCACAAACCACTGTAAGTTCGATCGATCCTTTTGCGAGTCGTCATTCCTTTGCAGTCTACAATCCGAAAGATGAGAGTCAACATGACCCTAACGTGCAACAGCTATCAAACACCCCTTTCCGGCCACCCTTCCAGGCTTCTGCTGGGCCAGTAATGCCGCCTCAACCAGTTAGTTCTTCGACTATAATCCCTCCAACACGCGCAACTCGTGTTAGGATCGGAAGACAGTCCCCATCAAGCTCTGCTCCGATCCGTACCCGCGTGCTTCGTTCTTCAGGATCCATGGGCCCACCACCTCCTCGCCGTACTCCTGATACTGCCATACCCGCTGGTTTGCAGAGAGTGGGGGTATTCGTATTGATGAACACCAACATCGCTAAGCTGTCACGTAACGAGTGTCTGAACATGATGAGGAACTTTCTTAGCCGTTTCCAAAACGACGACCCTGTGGACCGCACGAATCCTAGGTACCAGGAGGTGGTGCATGAGTGGAATCGTTGTATCCAAGATACTCATATGAGTACGAGTGACAAGGATGCTCGTAGCAATTTCACTCATATACGGATAATCTACAACCAACACTACGCGGAGCTTTATGGCTGTTCGATAGCTGCTAGTGCCTCTCTAAGCACTGCCGTTGTAAGTGATCACCAGGCCTCTAAGCTCTATACCAACTAACTGTCCTAGACCCATACAGTTAGCATGCATGGTACCAACGACCCGTTGACAGAGCCGCACCCCAGCGAACATAACAAACGTGTAAAATAGGAGCGAGACTCCAGCAGTATTCAGTAGGGCTGCGTTTCTATCAGATAAATATCATGGGATGCCTTTTTATCTCGAACCTTTGATCAGGTGCGGCGTTTTCGTAGAAAGTACTGCCTTTGGGGATCTGTTTCGCTATATTAGCCCACTTTGTTTAGATTTTCCGTCGGAGAAATAAGCTTTTTTATACGAATTTATTAGATTCTGTTAAAGCTGGCTACATACTACGGTTGTATAGTTAGTGAAGAAGAGTTGTGTCACAAGCGCGTTGTTTGCTGATTCCTGTGACCAAGTCGCACACGCCTCGAGACACTAAGTTTAGGAAGGTTCGCGTTTCACTTCCCTTAAAAAGACTGCAGTGCTCAGTCTTAAGATTTTGCTTTTCTATGTTAGATGTCTTCTACCTAGTCTCCTTCGTGCCTCTTCAACTGCGCCGCGAAATCCTCTAGTATGATCCCATGGCACACTTGGACAGTCTCTCTTCCAACAATGCATCGGTCACACTTCATCGCAGGCAGTTTAAGATCTAGAAAGGCATGTTTATAAATAGCTTCCTCATTATCAAGTCAATCGTTCAGCACTAACGGTGCTACAGAGATTCGATAACAATATACAAACGAAGCAGTTGCTATAAGGGCCAGACAGGCACGTTGACCTTTTTAAAAATTTAAAGGCAAAGACATATACGCTCCAGTCTTTTCTTTTTCCATATTCCCACCATGAAATACTCGATTTCTCCGTAAATAGTATATTTCACAATCAGCGGTCCTATATTGCTTTCCACGTACATTTCTACAGCGCCAGGGCAACCAAACCATCGTTCACCCACCTCCCGGTTCGAATCTCGGTCGCACCCATCACTGGTGTGCGGCACCCTGCCAACAATTCACTCGTGCCTCCCAAGCCTCTCTTAAACCCCATCGCAGCTCTTATGCCCCCTTCATCTTTCCTGTCGCCCTCTACTCAACTGAGCTTCACTAACTCAACCCTTCGTTCTCAAGATGTCCTCATTAACCTACGATACCCTGCGAACAAGCCTCGTACGCTCCGATGCCAATTACGCGGTCAATACTCGTGATGATCTATCCCAGTCGGAACTAACTACGATAATTCGAGTCCGCGAATTGATCCATATCGGCGTCAAGATGTGCGATGAGAGATTCGGCAGGCCCGAAGAAATACAGACCTTGATCTATCAACGTACTCGGGACATCGAGAGCGAGACGTCTCTATTCATCCCAAACGGATTCGAGATTGATGAGGAGGAGAAGTCTCCAGATATCACCTTCGTGGAGCGGTTGGCTAACGGGCAGGTTGAATCGTCCGAGGATTCGAGGATTTTCGACGGCGTTGACGTAGGACGAATTCATGTATCAACAAACTGGTCTCCGGATACACCATCAGAACATACTTCAGGTGTTACCACAGGCGGTTGGGGTGGCGAGTGTCACCAATCCGCACGAAATTCACGCCCACTACCCCTAAACTACACGGTAGATTCAGATGAAGAAAGGGAAAAGAACTGGAAGACCGACTCAGAGACTTCGACCAATCACTTGGAGAATAACGAAGATCGTGAAACTGAGGAGTTCAACATCAATGCCTCGTCTCGGCCGGGTCCTGAGGAGCCCCTGACCTTTTATTCCGTTCGGCTCGAGTTGCAGGATGCTCTGGCGCATTATGAGGAGGCTTGCATCGACGAAGCCTCCTCCCTCGACTACTACGAGGCCCAGCAAGCGTTCAAGGATGGTATCGAACTATCAAAGTCACCACCCAAGGGACTAACGCCTGAACAACTATGGGACGATGTTGAGGAGAAAGTCCTGATGAGCACATATATGGGACAGCGACGGCAGTACGTTAATAACGACGATGATGGGTCGCTCTTTCCTGGCGGGTCCGTTAAGCCGTTCAAATATGGTAAAATGAATAACTTCGGTCCCCTGCCGGATTTCCATTTTGGAGAGTTGAGAATTGGTAACGTTGCGCGTGCGGATGGCAAAGACGAAGAGCATGTTGTGGTTCCTGAGACACCGACAAACTCTTCTACGAGACTCAAGCGTAAGCGAGATCCCATTTGTGACTCGCCCAATGAAAATTCGCTGACAAGTACAGGAAGCAAGCGATTGCGATCGAACAGCCACGCGACACTAACAGTGGATATCGAAGCAGTGCCCGAATCTCATGCGCCGCAGTGTCAGCAAGCTATAGTCACGCCTCTAGACAAGGTGCTTAGGGGTACGGAGCAGGCATCGCTGCCAGTAAACAGCGAACCGCAACCTTTCGCACCATCAATCTCTGAATTTTCACCTATCAAGCACGCGGGGGTACCAATCTCTGCTGCACCGGGGTCCATGCAGGCTTTCTACCGCACCACCGTACAAAGTACGCTAAAGGAACTTCTCAACAAGACTTCATCAGACGAGGTCAAAGATTTGCTCAATGCGTACTGGGAGCACATTGAGAGGGAGATTCCTGTGGCAAAACGGCAGCAATAGTCGGAGACGTCAAGACAGTTCCTGCGGCCTGATTCGCTGAGAACCTTAGATGGGAACTCGAGTCAGCGGGGCGTGAGTTGAAATCGTTGGCATTGAATTGGCTTGGCGAAAGACGTATTCGAATGTCGTGGTAATGGCTTGATGACCGGGGGGACAGGCCGGGTCCTTTAGTGATGTTCTTACTGTCATAGTTAGGATTTAGCATTGCAATTTTCACGTTCTGTGGTTGTTTAATCTGCGCATAATACAGTGTATTTGAGCGTGATTAATTCCAGTCACATCAGTTGCTGAAAATGAAGATGATGCGCTGTTGGTACAACATCTGAGTTTGCATTTCTCAATTATAGGTAAGAAAGTTGTGATCTTTGTCATCCGTTAGATGGTTTAAGTGTTCAGGCGGCGCGCTCAATCGTGTTTGTCTCGTCCTTTCCATGCTCGGTGATACCTTCATGATGAGTCTCGTTGACCTGCTTCTCGACAGCCTTGACAGCCTCATCAGCGAGCGCCTTGTCTTCGAACACTGTATGAACATTAGCGCTGGTATCCGTCTTATAGAAGTCACATAATACTTACAGAAAGCCAACTCCTCAAGTGTGCGATTGTAGGTCTCAGGGTACATGAAGTACACAAACGAGAACTCGAAGGTGATCCACCCACAGTAGATGGCAAGATATTTCCATTCAATGGCGTCAAGAGCGATGGGATTGACATAAATAGAGAAGAAGGCCGCCAACTTCCCAAAGACTTGCTCGATACCGATGCCCATGGTTCGCTGGGCGTATGGGAACAGCTCGACGAGGTAGGTGTAAGTGAGCGAGTTGTTTCCGATATTGTATGCAGGCGAGTACGCGAAGTAGAAAATCAGGGCAGCTATTTGGGCCGGATTGTTCTTTTGGCCGTTGGCTTTAGCGAGTTGGAGTCTTTGGAAGCAAATTGTCATAGCCATGAATATCATTGTCATAGATGCTGCGGAAAGCATAAACATCCGTCGACGTCGGAATCGGGTAACCGTAATGGCGATGATTACTGCATTGATCAAGCTCCAGCATTGATTTGCAATATTAATTCGGGTTTTCGCGTAGGTGCTAGTGTATCCCATGAGAGAGAACAGCAAGCTCTGGTAATATGACAAGAGAGTGTTTCCGCTCATCTGAGTGAAGAGACCGAGAAAAGCGGAGATGAGCACTCGTCGCCGCATACCAGGAGTTCGGAGCATGTCAAACCAGGATTGCTTCGAGTGTTCCATCTCAAGTTTGATCGTAGATCGAATCTGAGCCATCTCGGCTTGTACGAGTACGGAGTTGGCGTCTCCTTCAGCATGGTATTTGACTAAGACTGCGAAAGCTTCATCGTCGCGATCTTTGCTGACTAGCCAACGAGGGCTCTCGGGCAGCAAGCTAAGAGAAAGTCAGCATATCTCTTCAAAATTACAATGAACATGCATACTAGACTGTGCAAATCTGCAAGATGGACGGACAGATTTGCAGCAAGGATGGTACACGCCAGCTCCAGTTTCCCACAATCCCTGTTGTGCGAATTGAGATGGCTGCGGCAAGAATAGATCCCACGAAGTAAGAGGCGTTGAAAAGCGAGGTCAGGAAAGGGCGTTCTTTCGGATAGCCCAGCTCTCCAATCAAAGCAGAGCCAGAGATAATACAGAAAAGGATGCCGACACCGAGTATCATACGTGCAATGATATACATTCCGACTGAAAGTCCTGTTAGTACGACAGGTACGCCATTAGGCACAAGGCATTGGAAACGTACTGTGCTGTGCGAAACCTTGCAAGATAGCGCCAACGACCATGATTGCAGAGCCGAGCATGATGGAGAATCTCCTGCCATACTTCTGGTTTAACCACGGAGCAATCGGGACTGCGAGGATTGAACCGAGCTGGTAGCAAGACGACATGAAACCAATAACAGATGGTTCAATGCTGAGCTTTTTGTTCTTGTCTCTGTAACCTTTCCCGAAAACTAGTTTTGTTAGCCTGCGCTAAAAGTAGGTGGCATGCTTGGCATTATACATTTGTTGAAAGGTTCGGAGAACTGGAGCGTGCCGATGAGCTGTGAGTCAAACCCAGAGGTGATCTCGACGCCCATGCAGCAGCAGAAGAGGTAGAGGTACATTAATCGCAGGTTGCGTTTCTTATACCACGGTACCTTATCGTCCGCCACCATGCGCGTGATGATAGGATCGGATGTACCATCCTGAGCTTTGAGGAGACCCATGCTGGCGATTTGCGAAGCGTGTGAGGTTGCTCGAACGCGAAAGCGCCTGCAACTAAGCCTAACCTTATACCACAACGTCGAGGCAGGTCATCCCATGCCCCGGCTTTTGCCCCAGGTGCTCCGATCTCTGGATAGGCTAGTCGGAGACCGTGGCCGCAATACCGAATCATTACCTTATATTGCGCCTGGATCTGGGCGCCTCTGCCGCAAGCGCTTGGCATCCGGTTAAATTGACCTTTCATCCTCCAATTAGTAGGTTAGCATCCAGCCGATGATCAGCAAAATGTCCCGGCGAAACGCTAGCCTTTCCGAAAGGATATCTCCTACCGTCCTCTTCTTCCTCTTAGCCCTAGTATCAACCCTGTTCACCGCTCGTTGCAGCACAAAGTAACAGACCATGTTACAATTCGGGCGTTACCCGTCTTTCGTGTTCGGTCAACAGGTAGCCTATCGTAACACGAGGAACCGGCTAAGAAGACCAATCAATCAACGATGTGAGTGGTCAAGTTTCTGCGGTCCTGGATTTGTTAAATCGGGTAGGTGGAAATCAGGATGGCTGCACAGCACTCGGGCCATGTACGACAGGCCTTAGATCCATTGAAAGCTCGCTTCGAACAAGGCTCCAAGCTCCCTGTCGACAGCTGTGCCGCAACTGCATCGTCAGCTCCCAAATACTCTCATGATTTGGCAGTTTCAAGGCTTTACTCAAAACGATGTTGCAATAAACAAATTGCGAATGCTCGGACCAGAAGCAGCTCCCAAGCGAATTATAGAGCGCAAGACCAAGTCGTGTCAGGATGAGCTATCCGCAGATGCAGGGCAATTATCCAGCCTTCCAGAATGGCTGCACCATCTAAATCCAACATGCTTCTAGAAACATGCATCACAGCCATGATCTCCTAAGCCTGACATAAGCACGGTAAGTTTGGCCATAAGCAGCCCTCTTCAACGTGGATAAAGAACATACCTGGGTCTCTAATGGTGTAAAAACTGTAGGAGTCCAAAATCATTATAGAAGGTTTAAATCATCTGATGTCTGTGCGGCGGAGCCGTGGTCGCTGGGTTTAGGTATGATGTAGTGCGGCTTTGCATTCTAAAATGCATTTGGTGATGGCCCTCATAGTGCTAAGAATCATTTTTTGGTCTTTCAAACAAAATCCACCAGACCACAATTTAATTCGAGGTCTTAACGATAAAGGGGTAACGAGGCGAGGTGGTGTTGGAACGCGCAGATGACTAAGTGCAAGCTAAGTGGCGAACGTGTCCTCGCGTCCTGCGTCCCGCGTCCTAGCTTACGCGTGTGAGTGCGGTTTTGCGTTTTCCAACCTCGTCTCTTCACACGTCACTTACAAACCCCAGACACTAAACCTAAGCACGCGTACGTTAACACATGGCATGTCTCTGACGCGTCCACAAGCTTTAAGTACGAACGTCACAGCTTTAGAACTTTTTCTCCGGCCTGTTACGCCTATATTCAGTGATTCATGATCTGAGAGCAGGCTACGATTGAGACTTGCTCTTCTTGTTCGCTGGCGCAAGGCCGACTCCAGCCATGTCACTCAACGTCATCAGGGAATACATTGCCGATGACGCAGAACGACTCCTCGACTCTTTACCATTACACAGTTCGATGTCATGGATCCCCTTTTCTGCAGCAGAGCCTCCTATCGCCCTAGTCCTCGGTACTGTTGACGGGTACTACATTCTCGCCTTCCTTGTCAGACTGCGCGGTAGACCAAGTAGCTTGGCTTTCTGTCAAAGGCGGATCAAAAACTCGGGCGATCAACAAAGGCTTCAGCAAGACCAAGTCATGCAGTATTCGCTTAATGCGCCGTTCAAGTACAATACCGATGTCTCCAGAACTGGGGAAATAAGATTTAGCCTTGTCATTTTGTGGTACTTTCTGGCAAAAGAACTAATTGACAGTGCATTCAACGGCAATGATACAGAAAAAATTGAATGCTTTCACGATGCACTAAAGAGGATCGACTTGGGACAGCGTACAGAAAAAGGGAGTCAGCGAGAGGACCAATCTACACATGAGCGCCAAACACCACCGATGATTGAGGACAGTCCGGAACCTGAAAGACCCAAAACTCCATACAGTTTTCGCTCGCGAGAGCGTGGTCGCAACAGATCAAACGCAGACGCTCGGGAAACGACAAACGAGAAGCTAAGTGCGGAGCTCGAGACATTGCCACCAGCTGATGCGAGCGAAGAGGAGAATTCGGACTTGAGGAAGCTGATTGAACATCTAAGACATTATAGCGCGCTATATCTCTTGGACAACCTCACCGAACCGGAAAGAATCCCGTTCGAGAACCAGGACCGATTCCCGGAAGCCCAACCAAAGAAACTTTCCCTCGGAAAACATGCGAAAACTCATGATGCAATATATGCATACATGCGACCGAGAAAAGGCCCCAGAGCCTATCACGAGATCAATTTCTTTGTCGAGGGAAAACGATATCATGGTAATAGCACCAATATCAACCCAGAGACGTTATCAAGCAACGCCTTGTTCACCCTTTTAACAAAACCTATCCAGTGGGCACATCCATCGAGCAAAGTGATACTGCGCGATTGACACTGATCGTTAAATGGTACTTCATCGTAGCTGGAATAGCAAAGGATGTAGTGCTCAGAGAAACAAAAGCTTATCCGGAGCGATTCAAGGCTGCCCTTGAGTTCATCGCTGAGCGTATGGGATCTGCCGCCGCCACAGCACCCATTGATACATCCCCATGCCTAGAACCCGATGACATAGAACCCGATGGCACAGAACCTGCACCAATCTCAACAACGCCTCCCCCCGCATCCCTACCAACGACACGTCCTAATACGCCCTTGCAACTATCAGATGCGCAAACGCCGTCCCAAGGTACGAAGCGGACTGCTGAAGACGCCGAGTTTGAGTGCCTTGAACAAATATTCTCACAGAATACAGACTTGACAAACCAGATCAACGAATTCGATCAGAAACTCGATATACATGATGTGAAGCGAGCAAACTTTATGGAAAAGTGGGAGAAAGAACTTGATGACATGCTGGCAATGAGGGATCAGCTTGACGCTGAGAGGCGTGATCTGAGGCGGAGTTTCAAGAGGCGGAGTAAAGCTTTTGCGGAGAATTATGAGGATGATTAGTGGAGTGCATTGAAATCGAACAAACGCGTCAAAGAATCCTGGGACATGCTACTGATAGTTTTGTCATGGGCAAATAATGTTTAGACCAGAGCTGTATAACAAATTGTTTATATTTTATTCTGTGCGCAAGAGCTGGACTTATTACAGCGATGAAAAAATTTGGTGCCGAAGCCTGAACAACTACAAAAGGAAAACTTGGGTATATGGGGTATAGTTAGCGAAAACGATTTCCCACCCGAAAAAACCCTCGCAAAAGTCTCGCAAACTCCGTATAAACCAGGGAGAAATTGCAAACGGCTAGCCTCGATGCGCCCGAAAAGACCATTCCCTAAGTAATCTGTACGATGGAAGAGTGACCAATCTGCTGCAACAAAGGAAAAAGAAAAACAGGGCTATTCTTTGTGTGCCCGACGTGGTATGCTTTGCTTACGTCTCTGCTTCAGCCATAATCTGCTCACCCTCGTCCAACATCTCCACCACCCTCTTCAAATTACCCACCATCTCCTTCGCCTGTCCGACAAGCAACAACTTCTCTGCATTGGCCGGCAGACCCAAGTACGTAGGCGGCTCACGCTCAGGAAGGTCATTGACCCACTGCATGAAGTCCTTCCAGCCCGTAGTGCTCGGCAGCTCGAGGCCTTCACTATGCTCCGTATCCTTGACGATCTTGAAATTGTCTTCGAAAGCGGCGGGCGTCATGCACTCATCGACAAGCGACGCGAGTGTGCGCCAGTCAGATTCGTCGTCGATCTTGCCGCCGTACATCTCGGTGATTAGAGTGCGTATCATCTCCCATGGAATCTTGGTAGGGGCAATGTTGGAGCGCCCTTGCGCGACAGAGTCGATCCACGTGTCAATGATGAAGCTGCAGCATTCGTACTAAATAAATGTTAGCGGCAGGAACAGAGAGTGCGATAGCAGTGATACTTACGTCGCTGTCGTTGAACTCCCAAAAGCCCTTCCATCCCAAGCTGGGCGCGTAGCGAAGACGCTCCTGTACCACAGCATGCAGGAAGGATAGCATGAGGTAAACGCGCGCCTTCTCGACAGGCGGCTTGATGGCCTTCTCGGCCAGCGAAGAAAGCGAATCTTTCATGTTGGCTCGAATACCAGCGGGCTGTTCGTAGGAGAGAACGCGAGAAGCGCGAAGGAGGTTGACGGGAATCTTCGGGCTTGATTCCATGGACAGGAAGAGGCGGAAGTCGGGGTTAGGCTTGAGGGCTTCGAGCCTCTTCTCCAGCGATTGCAACCATTGAGGAGCAAGGTGAACGTTCTTGACCAGTACCCAGTTACCTGTTGTAGCAGCATTGGCAATGGCCTTGTCTGCTGATGCTGCACCTTCGTTGGAACCCATGGCGATGTTGGAGCAGGTGACTTGTTCTCTTTCGACAAGATTATCGACCTTGTAACTGGCGTCGAAACCAGGACTTGAGCTGAGAGCCACTGGAGTAATGGCGTTGACTTGCTTGACAATGTCTCCAAGATCGCCACTGGCATCCAGAATGCCCTTCCCAAACACTTCTGTGACAAAACGCTCAACGGCGGGGACAAAGCGATCCACGCGGAATAGTTTGACGAGGATGAGGGCCCGTAGAAGTTTGTCGAATTTGTTCAAGTCGTCAGGCCAAGCTTGTGGCGCGAATCGTTCTGCCAGCTCCTCGGTGAGGAAGGCATCCCAGGTGCTCTCATCGATCTTTTCAAGTTCTCCTCGGAACATTGGCAATTTGCCCGCACGATCCATAGCTTCGTCTTTGCGCTCTGACTGGGTCGATACATCGATACCCTCCACATCTGAGTCCAGGATCTTGTCGATGTGGGTCTTGTCCATCTTGTAGGGCGCCGCCTGCACCAGAAGCATGGCGAACGTGACACGATCCTTTTGAAGCAGCGACAAGGACGTGCGGCGATACGCGTCAACGAAGATCTCGGTAATGATCTGATCGATACGGGCGGCGTGTCCGGTGATGGAGGAATTTCTAACCTTGCGAAGCACAGTCTCGAAGATCTGGGTGAAGTATTGAAGCGAGAACTGGTAGAAGTGGTTCAAATGATGCAGTTGCTCCAAGACAGCGAAGATGGCCGAGCAGGAGCGCGCAACGACGGTGTACTCCTTGGTGATATTCTCGACCTCTGTCATGACTCCCGCGGTCTCTGAGACCTTGTCGGAAATCTCTTTAGCCTCCTTCTTCAGCGTCTCCAGTGTTTCGATGACACGGTCGTCATCCAGAATATTACCACGAGATTCGTTGAGAGCTTGTAGCAGGCGCTTCTCAAGTTGGCGAAGATGGACAGCAAACTCGCCTTGCATCTTGATGAGATTCGATCGTCGCTCATCCACATCGGGCCTTTCCGACTTGAGCACTTCGTTGAGCGTCTGTGTTTGCAAGCTACTCTGCGTGACCGTAAAGTTGACGAAAGTAGTACGACTGCAGATATCGGGTGCAAAGTTTGCTGAAGGATCGCGCGTGGATAGGTACAAGCGGAAGGATGGCGAAAAGTCGATCTCTTGTTTGCCGAGTTGAATGAGCACACGACCGCCTGTCTTCTGGTATTCCTTGTTGAGCACGTGATTGAGGATGGGGTCCAGATGCTCGGCATCTTGAATCAGGATCGGGTTACCAAAGCGTAAAGAACTCTCCAGCTGTTTCGTAAACGAGTCGTCCAAGAAGCTAGTGACCGTGAGACGACGATCCTTGCACTCATTCTGCAAGAATTCCGTAGTCCTGCCAGATGGGTCAATGATGAGTGGGTAACGGTTGAAGCGCTGGAGAATGATAGCATTCTCGGTGCATAGATCATCGACTGGCAAGCCATTGTGCTGCCATGTCAAGCGATCGTCGGCGATCGAAAGATACTCCGTGAAAGGATTTGGCGTCTTGTAGCTGATGCCAGAGTGCTTGAGATGGTCGAACCAGTCCTCAGTGAGGGCCTTTCGGTACTGTTGATCGTAGTAGCCTGCGTAAGCAATGAAGGCGGCAGCCACGAGAACATCGCCAACGATAGTGTCGATCTGAGAGTCGAACGACTTGCTGCTTTCCTCCCATCGTGTACGCTCGGAAGACAAGCTTTCCAGGAGGCGCACGCTGCGGTCGACCTTGAATTGGACGGTCGACATCTCGGTCTTGATAGCTTGCGTTTCGCTAATCAATGCTGCATATTCTGTCTTGTACCGACCAATGCTGTCCTCGAGGTTCTGAATAAGGATCTCGGTTTCCTTGGCGCCATCCTCCGTTTTCTGCAGCTCAGTCTGCAAGTTGTCGACTTCAGCACGCAGGGGCCCGACGCGATCGAGGATATCGGAGTAGGTGACTTGAGCAGACACCCACTGCACGAGCGGACCGCAGGCCTTGGAAGCACGGTTGGCCTTCTCGAATGTGAACTCCTCTTTCGAAAGATACTCGGCCTGCATCTTCCTACGATGCGCGGCAGTCATCTGTCTCTCGTTGTCGAATTGGACGATGCTGGCGATGAAGTCGTCGCGCCTGACAATGGAAACGATGGTCTTCCAGCTGTCAGGCTTGTGTCCAAGAAGAGTACAGACAGCCTCCAACGCGAGCTTGACACCAGCGGGGGGGTTCTGCATAGATCGGACTTCGGTAAGATGTTGTCGCTTAATGTTCTGAACACTCTTCTGTGCTTCAAGCACAGCAGGCTCGGCGGCCGCTAAGTCATGTTCCACCACTTCCTGTCGCTTCTGAATCTCTTCCTTGTCCTTCGCAAGCCTAGCCTGAATTTCGATTGAGCCTGCTTTCTTCTGCTCAGCTTCTCTCTGATCTGAAATCATGCGCTGTAGCTTCTCGTTCGCTTCAGCATCCTTCTTCGTGAGCTGCGTCTGCTTTTCCGCAAGACTGGCTCGCAGTTCTTTGACCTTATCGAAAGTCTCCCTGAGCTTCTCGAGACCGACATTAAGATGGCGTTGTTGCTCTTCAAGGTCTTCGCGCTTCTCATTGTAGAGTTTGACGTATTGTGCGACAAAGTCAAGGAAGTGGCGTGGAGTGAGGTACATTTTGCGGTTCTGCGTCTTCTGTAACTTGGCATTCTTGGTTCTCAAAGAGTGGTGTACCGCAACCATAGCATTAACCACGCTCTCGCGATGAGATAGTGGAAGGCTGAGTCCGCGATGGGCGATTGGTATGGTATCTGGCGCGGCGTAGTTGGGTCGATCCAAGTCAACGGATTGGGTGAGCTCTGAGCTCACCTGGTATAGAGCCTGATCAGACCAGTCTCCGAACCAGTTGAGAACGCAACGATTGAACAGAGCTGGACTGGTGGCAGCCTTGGACGATAAGCCTTCCTCGGGCGGGTTCATCGTAAACACCACATGGAGATTCTTGACGATCTGCTCTGTGAACCACTTGTAAAGTTCTTCCTGGGAGTCGAGGATCGTGCCTTGTCGCTGAGCACCCTCCTTGATAGCGGTCATCAAAGAGGCGTACTCGTCACCCTCAAAGAGTCCGGGAACCTCCGCGTTGGCAAGAAGGGTATTCATTCGCTCCAGGAAACCGGAGTCCAGAACGTTTGCCTCATCCATGATGAAGCATATCTTTTCACCCTTGCAGCCGCAGCGCCGCAGTACGTTGCGCAGGTCTTCGTCGAAGTCTTCTCCAGAGTACTTGCCGTGTACTTTGATCTGGTACACACTCAGGCCGTTCATCCAGGCCACGAAGCGAGACAGCGTCGTCTTACCAGATCCGCTGACACCAATGAGAATGAGATGACCCTGTGGCTGGCGGAACACACGATCGATGCGGAGCACATGCTCGAGCACGTCATTGAAGAGGATAAGTGGAACATCGACTTCTTCTTCGCAGAAAGTCCGCAGTCGGGCTTTCACAAATTCTCGGAGTTGCTCCCGTTCGACTGGCACGTAGTTCTTCGACAGCCAGTTAGAGAACAAGATAGGTCCTCCAAGAGCCTTCTCCTCGTTGATGGTTGGGAAATGCTCGGATGCGATTCGGTGTACGCATTCTTCAGTCCATTGCCTCTCGTCTTCCGCAATGAGACGATCCTGGAACAGTCGCAAAGCTTCGTGTGCCCAGATCCTGACAAGACCTTCAATCGGTAGGGTCTCAAGCGGTCGAAGAGCTTCATAGATACCTCGGACCCAGCGCGTAAGCTCACGGGGAGAGTAGACGTAATGTGGCTGGATGTCCGGTGTGAACCGCTTCTGCGACTCAGCATAGAGCTGAACCATGGCCCTAGTCAAGGCATCGGAGTACCCGCGTAGTGTAGGGATGATCTTGAGCACAGCGCTATTGAAGGTGCCATAGATCTGAAGCAACGATTGCTCTCCAGGGTAATCGACCATGATCAGGGGAGCATGACGCAAGAAACGAAGACCCATAGGTGTACGGCCAGCGTCCGTAGGTGGGTTACAGGCACCAACGAACTGAATACGGTCGAGAGTGACCCAAGTCTTGTCGGAAGTCCTCCAGAAACCGTTATGTTCCACAAGTTGTCGTAGGAAGGAAATTGCTCTCTGAGTACCATACTTGTCGGGTGCAGGCAAATTGATCTCGTCACAGAAGATGATGAGCCATCGGCCAACTTGTGTTGGGGTGAGTTGGACGCCATTCAAAGTCTTCTTATACTCGCAGTACTGCTCGAAAGTCTTGATGAGAAGGTCCGGAGTGGTTGCGCTGGAGAAGTTGAGACCAACGACTTGCATATTCGGCAACTTTCGAAGGGCGCTGAACAGCGTCATAGTTTTACCAGAACCGGGAGGACCACACAGTAACAGGGGCTTGTGCTCTGCGAGCCATGAGTACAAGACATCCTCGTGGCGAACCGTGTCAAGGGTGGGAATGACCACGTCGGTTTGAGTAACAGAATGAGTGTTAACTTCAACGCTCGGGACCTGGTTCTGCCAGAGGTCCCAGTCTGGGTTGTTCGGCTTGACGTCATAGTCGATTAGAGACGTAGAATCATTAAGAGGTGGTAATTCCACATCAGTGAGACCAGCAATAAGGTCGCCGAACTGTTTACGTTCCGACAGAGGGCAGTCACCAACCAGTGCCCAGACTAGGGCGACAAGCAGCTTCTTGGCGAGGTACGTCTCCATCTTGTCGTCTTCAAGGGGGAAGTCTGGATGCTGGACATTGTACTCGAGCACGTTACGGCATGCTTTGTTGAGAAGCGAGAAGAGGGTGTTCAGCGCTCGGATATCGGTATACTCCATGATGTGTTTGAATTTCCGTGCCAGGCTGAGTGCCTTCTCGATAAAACGGTCTTGTGTGAGCTTGATATGCAGGAATTCGGCGATCATTCCTTGTGTGGAGAGCGTCTTCTGAGACATCTGACCTGGAGCTACCGAGTCGTCCTCAATGTCCTCGAAAGCAACAGTCTTAAGATGCTCGGCGTAGTTCTTGAGCATCATATCCACATCCACCGTGTCATCGCTGAACCAGACCATACCGCAACGTGAGACGGTCGCGAGTGTTGCGTACTTGAGCGTTTCGACTTCGAACATGATGCGGACATTGTTCGGCAAGTTAAGACGCTCACCATTGGGCAAGGTGAGCAGCTTATTGTCGTCGAGAACGGAGTTCAGATTCTCAACCCACTCGGGATCAACATCGCCGTCGAAGACGATCCAATGTCGTTTGCTATCTTCACCGCGGAGGTTGTCGACAATCTTGCGTAGAATGCTAGTGAAGAGACCGTCGGTCCATTCGCGGGTAGTGCTATCGAGTGTCCCGTAAAGTTGCTCCTTGGACATGACCTTGGGGTCAATAACGTGACAGACTCCTTCAACGCCCTCGACGGCCGAAATGGCGGAAAGCAGTGTCCTCCAAGCTGCGGACTTGCCGGAGCCAGAAGAACCAACCATCATTACACCGTGGTGCAAATTTTGGATCTGGTAAAGCTGAATGATCTTAGTCATCCAAGCATCGCTCACAACCAGTTTCGATTCAGCAGCGCACTTGCGAATTGCTGCTGTCAGCTTGTCCAGAGGCGCAGGGATGTATTCGACGCCTGGGAACGACTCTTCCTGGATGGCCTTCATCAGATCGACATCGTGCCGAATAAGTTTTGGTGCCATGGTTTCTCGTAAGCTCTGAATGATGATTTGTGGTTCCATAATGGCTTCGTCGGCTATCTGAGAATCTTTCTGAACGGCAATGCGAGCTCGCTTGAGGCCACCAGAGCTGACTAGCACACTTTTCAGGGCACGCAGGCCAAAGTCGTAGTGAGCTTGCTTTGAAAGGCCGGCTGCACACTTGTCGAAGAATGGGACGACGTGCTTTGAGAGCTCCTTGGCTTGCGAGAAACCTTGAGAGTAAAGCATGACTTCAGCAATCAGCTCCTTGTCAGGTTTCGACATGGCGACGCTGCGGAAGAGCTTCTTGAGATTGTCGGGCAAGTTTGAACGACCAGCATAACCGGGATTCATGGTGATGAAGACTCCGGTGTTGCCGTTGACTTTCAGCTGGCGGCCGATAAGCTCAATCTGGGACTTGTCATCTTCAACGCCCTTCTTCAACCCGAGCTGAATGTTTTGGATCTGCTGGGACACGGCTGAAAGAATGCGCTCCTCGAGACGATTGAACTCGTCGAAGCAGCCCCAAGCACCAACTTGACAGATACCGAGGAAGATGCGACCCATAGCCTGGAAATCGAAAGTGTCGTCACAGCAGAAGACAAGGGTAAATCGTCCTAGTTGGACACCAAGAGCCTTGACGGACTCAGTCTTACCAGTACCGGCAGGTCCGTATGGTGAGCCTCCAAGTCGCTGGCACAGAGCTTGTGTGAGGGTAAGGAAACAGCGATCGGTAAGAGGCGTTCGAACAAGACGGTCCGCGACTCCAAGATACTCGAAGCCATAATCAAGAGTAGCATTCGCCATCTTGATCTTCAGTCGCAGCAGCAGGTCGTTGGCGGGCTCGTATACGTAGCGCATAGACAGAAGCCACAAATGGTGCGTAGTTGAACGTGCACCAACTTTCTGTAGCTTGTGGATTACATCCCGCTGGTGAACGAACTCGGTGATGAGATCTTCGCATTTCCTACGCTGGATCGGTGCGAGATCACCCAAGACTGCGGTAGCAAGCAACTTCAAAATGTTGACTTGTTTCTCATATAGCTGAGGCAGAGTTGTTCCTTCTTCGTTGAGAGACTTCTCCACTGCATGTGTCCAGGCAATCTGCGTTCCGAGCACAACAACCTGTGTTGGGTACTTCGCGATATAGTCGGTGAAGGCGTCAGGGTCCATGCCGTCGGGTGCCATCAGCTGGGCAAATTCTTCGTAAGCCTCATAGGTGAGCTCAGCCAACGTAGTCTTCATATTCTGTTCCAGCGCGCCTAGCCACTCGTTGATCCTAGGTGTTTTAACGAGTGAGATCTCTTTGCGAAGCGTGACTTCTTCTCCCTCCTTTGAAGTGAAGCCTTGAATAACCCCATCCTCATCGGTGATCAGGCCAGAGATACCTGCAAACATCTTCCTAAGATGCTTAGCGATACGAAGGACATCATTGCTATTACCAATGATCTCTAGGAGATCTTCGTCACCAACGAAGTAGAAGCGGGGGAACGATACGCGCTCGCGCTCAAGGTACTCTCCGAGAGCTTTTTGAATCTTGTTTAGAAGCTCGGCTAGACGTTCCAGGGATTTTTGGACACCAGAGATATTCAGCACTTCGAGAACGAATGGCTGGCGGGAAACCTTCTTCATGACTGACAGGAACTCCGAGTTGATGTTTTGGAAGCGAGATGACTCCATGGGCAGCAAGTGCTTGATGTCGGCATTGCCTGTGAACACGCCCTCCAAGTAAACCCATTGGCGTTGAACATCGATCCATACGTCGAAGAGGACATGGACGCGGTTGAGCTTGTCTTCCCACGATGACGCTTCTTCCTCAAATTCCTTGTAGTACGGGGAATGTCGCATGGCCTGTAGAGAATTGAGATTCTCGCTGCACTTGGCAAACAAATCGTCCCAACCACGGATGAGACGGCACTTGTTCTGGTAGTTGACGAGCTCCAAAGCGTAGTTCTGCCACGTCTCACGAACCTGCTTCAAGAACTCCTCGAGCGCCATCTCACCTTGCGCCTGGGTTATGACATCGCGAATGATCTTCTCGCTCGGTCCAAGCTTGAGATCCCAGGCGTCGCCGAGGGTCATGGAGATGGCTGAGTATCGTTTGTGTGGTCTTAACTGCTTGAAGATCCTAGCCCAATGTCGCTCGCGTACCGCATCAGATCGCAACTCGGCGAGCACTGCGTTCTCCTTCAGAAGTTGCTTGAGCGTGCTCTGAACATACTCGAAAGCTTGGTACTGTCGCATACGGCTGGGCATATCCTTGGTCATCTTGAGAAGGTTGTCAAGATTCTGGCGTAGTTTACGAGGTTGGATACTGCTCCACAGAACTTCACGCAGGTCGTCGATGCTTGCCCAGATAGTGCCAAGCGCAGACCAAACAGATTTAAAGTCCTGCACTTCTTCCAGTAGAGTCTCAAGGGCGTTCTCAGGCGAGGGTGGCAGTCCAAGGGCTTCCTTGGCTTTTGAGATATTCCCAGATTCAGTTTGTAGCTGACTGAGCTTCTGGTCAAACTTGGCGAGGATATTCGATGCATCTGCGGGCGCAAGATTGCCGGCCACCGGCTTCTCCTCAGTCCACTCCACGGTGATGTTGACAATCTTCTGATGGACCACTTTATCTTCGGCGGCAATCTTAGCTCGAAGGGCATCAGACTGGTCATTGGCAATCTTGGTCTTCCTCCCCAGGACCTCGTTCAATGTCTGCCACTCGTGGTCGATCTGGTCCATCTCCAGCCAGTCAGAGGGAAAGTGATAGCGCTGACGGCTCAGGGTAGCCTGTCCTTGTCGAAACGTAGCAATCTCCGGCTCCCATTCCATCACTTTCCTCTTACATTGCTGAACGGTGGTGATGAATGATACAGCCTGGGCGGTAGAAGAGGCTTCTAGCGTTTGCATCTCGAGGTCCTTGCGTGCCTTCTCAACTTGAACATAAACATCGTTCATACGCTGGCCAAGTCTACTGGCAAACTTGGTCAGGATTTCTTGCTGCCACTGGTCGTACTTGGCATTGACCTTGACCTGCACCTGATCATAATCAACGGTAACATATCCGAATTGGCGACTGATGTCGGAATTGTCGAAAGTAGCGCGAGTCTTTCGAATTTCTTGAAGCAGCTGTAACCAGCGAGAGAGATCTTCGCCAAGGATATCGTAAACTTGCTCTGACTGCAAATCCCATAGTGATTGGAACTGAAGCCACTCGTCAACGTACGAGGAGATGTCGCGCAGCTTGCCTTCTACAGCACCGTACACCTCAATCAACGAGTCTGTACAGCGGCTTGGCAAATCGGAGAATTGATTGGCGGAGGTATCGTTACTGGCTTCGAGTCTGATCTCATACCGCGAAGCCTTTATCTTCTGGAGGGTGCAAATGATGGCAAGCCACTGCTGGAGCTGTTCAAGCCAGCTTGCTCGTGCGTATTCAACAGGAGGGCTGAGGTAAATGACTTGGTTTCGCATTGTAATCTCAAGGGTGAGGCGTGCCAGGGTCGGTTTTGCCTCAGGCGTCTCCGTGGGCGCAGGTTGACTGACAGGCCGTCGGTCCTCGTCGTCATCGTTGACGTTGTTGAAGACTTCTATCCACAATGAGATAGCCCGATTCAGTCGCACCAGAAGAATCGCCTCGATGCGCGCATTCATATCAGACACCCATGAGGCGAGATTGGCGTAATTCTCAAGATTCAGCTGATCAATGGACTTCTGTATTGTCTCTAGGTTTTGCTGGAAGGCATCTTTGCTGTATGAGCAGGTCTCCAGGTCCTTCAACGCCTTCTCGACTGTCGTGTTGATGCTCACGAGAGTCGCAACCTTGATCTGGAGGAGTGAGGTTGCAGCTGCGAAATCGCGAACGAATTGTACATGCTTGCTCTCGCTTCGGACACTACCAGTTGCTGCTGGAAATCCGGAATTGCGCACGTGCAGATCGTAGGCATGTACGAAGGACTCCCATTTGAGAGGGACTCCCTTGCCAACAAGCGCTTGGACATCGTTGGTGTAATTGTTCAGCAACAAAGCGACACTAGCTAGCTCAGAGATAGAGCGCACGGTCTGTGTGTAAGTGCGCACACTCTCCATGAGGCTGACGGCGTACGGATAGACTCGCTTGGCCTCCTTCGAAATGTTGTTGATACCGTGCGGAACCTGGTAGCCGCGCCATGTGAGATTTCTCACCTCTTTGAAAAGGGCAATGACCTGTGCATCGAAGTTGACGTTCAGTTCGAGGATGTTGCCTGCTGCGCGGTTCTTGCTGACAAGGAAGAGACGTCCAGAGATCGACAGCTTCCTCCTGGCAACCTCCTGTAGCCACGACTCGAATATGGGGCGGGTATCCAGCTTCTTCTTGAACATACTGCTCTCAGCCTGGAGCTTCTGACCTTCAGCATGGAGCGCCCAGTCTTTGCCCAGAATGTCTTCAACTTTGCCCATGTAGCTCTCCAACTGAGTTTCAATCTGTCGAGCCCAGATGACAGCGCCGGACACAGGAGGAAAGTCGCGAAGCTGTGCCATGGCATGAGCCTCGGAGTTACCATACTGCCGCTTGAAGCGCTCGTGAAGAGCCATAATGTCCTGCTTGACATTCTCGATAAGCTGAGTTTGGTACTCGGAGATCGCTCCTCGAATCTTCGGGCGCACGAAGAGAGGGTTGAATTTGGCGAACACGCGGAACATTTCGCTTGCAGTCTTGGCCGTACCGAGACGATCGCGGAGTCTGGCAATGATGGAGTTCTCGACACGCGAAGTGCGCTCATTGTACTTCTGCTCCGCTTGCTCGAACAACCGAGTACCCTCAGGTGTTACGTCTAGTACGTTCACGTCTTTGAGAACATCGTAGGCTTCCTTGACCTCTTTGACCGCATCGACATCGCCAATCTCCTCGATGATGACGGATTCCTTCGCTTGCGTGTCGGAGAGAGAAGATTGGGAGCCAAGGACATTGACGATGGTGCGCTGCAGCTGCTCGTGGTTCTTGCGGAATGTTGTGATGTATCGAATACGCTCCTCGGTTTCCTTGTGTCGCGCTGCGATCTTGATAGGGATGAACTTCTCATTTCTTCGCCTGGTGACCTCACGGGCGACATTGGTGAACTCCTTGACGTTATCTTCCCATGTCCGCCAAATGCTCTCTGCAACGGCCATGATTGCCTGGAACTCTGGGTAATCCATATGCATGAGTGTCTTTCCGTGAAGCAGCTTGTGTAGTCTTTCGTCGAGATCGCCGGATATCGCCTCAACGAGAGGTAGTGCTCGCCGCACGGGGTACGGACAGATGCGAAGCTTCTTGTTCATGTGACTGAAGATTGACTGTATCGCTTCTTGCACAGCCTGTAGCGAGGCAGCTGAGAGCAGGTGGTCGAGCGGAAACTCGCGCATAAGCTGGTTGTACTTCTGCACCAGATCCGTGCTCTCCTTGAGTCCGGTGTCTGCACTGAAACTGACAGTGGCTTGGAAGCGCTTCGCGTTCTTGAGCACATCCAAGGTCAATCTGACACCGGGGCTGCCGAGTTGAGTCTCGATATCCTGTAGCCTAGACTCCATAGATATCCAGAAGTTGATCTCCTGCGCCGCAGTTCCCGTCGACACATCACGCGAGGTTTTGGTGATGGTCTGTATCGATTTGATCCACCCATTGACTGTCGCCTGGAGGCCGTTGAGGAAGCTACTGTCCTGTACAATGGCCGCGGGGATGAGCTCTGGTGAGGGCTTGACGCCACGCTGACTAGCGTCATCGAGCGCACTCTGGATGAGCGGGTGTAGCGGCAGAAGCAACTCCGGAATCTCCACGTTCTGCTGCAGGTGCTGAAGGCTGAGTGCCAGCTCCGCCATCTTCTTCTTCGCCGCTGAGATACCTGTGCGGGCATCATTGTCGCCCTTGCTGTATGCTCCTGCTAGATTACGTTGATTCTTGGTATAGGTATCGAAGTACGGCTCGACGGCGGATTGGATCAGAGAATGGAGGAACTCGTAGGGTGTGCCGTCTTGCGAAGAAGTGCTATTAGAAAGTATAAAGCCGGGAAGAGTCGAAATTTGAACCTGCTCGCTAAGGGGTATCGCTGGGTCTATGGGTATGGGTCGCTTCGAAATGACAACAAATGCTGCGCAGGTAGGAGAAGCCGTGAGTTCGGTGGAAATGGTGTAGATAAAGCGATGAGTGACGCCTATTGGATTGGTTAGTCTGGGGGCGCCTTCCCTCTTAGTGGTGTACCTGCCATTTGTGCCGTCGAGCGCGTCTGCGTGCGGCTCATCCGCCCTGTCCTTGACTATGTACAGCACCGACTGCCCCTCGGAAGCAAAGCGGGAGCATCGCTGTAGGGTGTCCTGGAGCTTGGCGGAGGAGAGGAGACTGCCGGGTGCGAATAGGTCTTGTTGCGAGGCACCAAGACTGACGTCGAGGACTTTTTCCAGATGGTCGACGATTATCTGGGGGTCGATTGAGGGTGGTGTGGGACTGGGCGTGCGTATGCTGCCGTTGGGCGCCCCTGGGAGCAGCGGTCCCTCCATGTTGATTGTTTATCGCCTGTGTTAGTGGGGAGACATGTGGCTCCGCGCTTCCGGTGACGTGGGAGGGATGACAGGACTCCCGTGTTGTTTATTAACAAGGTAACGAGGATATAGTATCCCACGACGGTGATGATGTGTTGTTGCTTTATTAGAAAGTTGACTACGGAAAGTCGACGCGCACCGACTCACGCGCAGCCCGTAGACGCCTTACCCGATCGGATCACTCCCGCACTTAGCAGCGGCGCCAGGGGTGCGGAGTGATCGCAGCCTGATTGGTGCTCTGAGGTCGAAACAGACGGGACGATTACACCAAGCGTAGAGGCTCGTCGACGCGTTTATGCTGTGTGTGAATTTGTCTTGTTGTTGCTATTACTATCAATCACTCTATTCATGTTCGCTCAACTCCCCGCGAGAGGAAGGCATTGCCAGCTCACCAGGCACGTGGGATCGGGTTAATGTCGGCTCCAGGCTAAAGCCATCGTCAATGCTCTCCAGACTCGAGGGTCTGTTCAAGTACAAGCTGGAAGAAGCAATACATGGAAACTCTATTATCTATCTTGTACTCCTCCCACGATCCTCTAACTCCACCCCAGTCCCCACATCCCCATCATCATCCTCCTCTCCCACAGAAAACGTCTCCTGATCCTCTCCTCTCCTCACAGGCCCCCTAATCGTCGGACTGACCAGCCTGACCTCTCCACCCCTCCCCCTTCCAATGCCTACCATCCTTCTTACAACGTCTAACCCCCCATCAACCCACAAAGCCACGCTTTTCAAGACTCCATACACTCGTTCCATCCCCTCATCTCCACCACTGCCACTCCCCCCGCCATGCCCTGCCTCAACCTTGAATTGGTACTTCAGACAGTCTTTGACCGTCACGAGACCTGTCAGCCGGCCGCGGTATTCAATCAAAATCACGCGTGGCCCCATCTTCTTGAAGAGCTCCATGACAGTCTCCAGCGGGAGGCGGGGGTGTACGGTCAAGGGTGTGGGGTCAATGAAGCGCGCGAAGTCGAGATTGAGGGATGAAGAAGTGGCGGGCATGCTGTCGAATGTCACGGCGGGTATCGTTAACGAGGGTGTGCGGGAATCCTGGCTTCCAGTGGAGGTGGAGAAGGAGCACTTTGCGTGCCCAGGTGCCATCTGGTCTTTCTTTGCGCGGTCGATGGCGTAGCGGAGCTCTGTGCGGCCTATGTAGCCTATCAAAGTCTTGTTCTCCATGTTCTCGACGATGGGGTATCCTTGGTAGTGATTTTCATTCACGAGGCGCTCCATCTGCTTGAGCTCCATGCCGGTTGCTGGGAGACAGACAACGTGCGAGGCCATGACTTGCGATACGGGTACGCCGAAAGTGTGCTCTTCCTTGTTGTCAAGGAAGGGATAGCCGTTGAGATAGATCATGCGATCTGCGATGCCTCCGTGCCCGAAGCGCTCGGAGACTGCCTTTGTGACGCCAACGACGATCATAGTCGGTAGGATATACGTCAGTGCTCCTGTGATTTCGAACATGATGACTACGACGGAGACAGTGATGTGCATGATCCCACTGAGCGCAGCCGCAGCGCCCAGGAACGCGTATGTACCCGGCGTGATACAAGGCCCGTCTGGCTCGCAGGCCGCGAAGAAGGCCGAGTTCGGGAAGCTCTCGTGGATGTGCTGGACAAAGATGCCAACCATGCGCCCGAATGCAGCTCCGACGGCCATCGAGGGTACGAAAATTCCAGCTGGTACCTTGCACCCGAATGATATGACAACAAGCAGCGTCCGAACAATCGTAGCAATCGCCAGTGACCCAATCATATGCCACCGCTCATCTCGATCACAGAGCTGACCATCATCTTTGTTCCCTTCGCACTCCTGGAACAGAATCTCCATGCTCTCCGTCATATCGATCCTCAGGAACGTGTTCGGATAGCAAATCACCGCCGTCAAAACAGCCAGCGTGACTGCTTCCGTAATGGGGTATTGGGACAGGTATTTCTTGCGAAAGATCTGCATCTTGAGATTCCACTTGATCACGAAGGCGCCGTAAAGCCCGCCAAACGCGCCGATGATGATGTAGAAGAGTATCTCGAAGAAGTGCCATGAGCGGTCATATTTGACTTGAAACATGACAAGCTGGCCGGTGCGAAAGGGGTTCATGGCCTACAATATAGTCAGCTCCAGAGCCTCAATACGCCAGCGTCGAATTCCGAGTAAGGATGTACTGACCGCCAAGACAGCCGTAGCCACAAGCGCACAAAAGTAACTCCTCCAGAGAGTCTTGAGCGGAAAATAATTGCTCATCTCCTCCAGACTGAACAGCACCCCTCCTATCGGACTGCCAAACGCAACACCCACGCCCGCCGCCGCACTCGCACTGAGAATCTCCCTCGTCTTGGCCGCATTCCTTCGATACTTGTCAAAGAACCTACTAATCACATTCCCTGTACAGACCGCATAGTGCACACTCGGTCCTTCCTTGCCGACCGACAGCCCTGATGCAATGGCCAGCGGCAGTCCAATGGATTTGATGAACAGTGTTGTTGCGCCGAGGAAGCCTTTCATGACGAACCCAGCAATGATGCACTTCATCTCACTGATACCACTTCCCGCCGCATACGGCGCGAAACTCTTGACGAGGCGCGCCGCCGTCGCCGCAAACACAGCCCCAAAAAGTATGTAGAAGAAGTAATTCATCGGCCAAAAGCCACTCCAGCGTTTCCACTCGGGACATCCGCTCTCCGCACCCCAACAGCAGAAACTCTCATTCAGATAGAACGCCGTGGTGCAGTGCCCCAGCTTAATGTCCGCGAGCCACTCTGTCACAATGTTTAGGAACGCGGCGTTGAGTCCAATTGCAGCGCCTACGAGCGTGACCACGATCCATGCTTGTCCTGCATCGTATGCTTCTGCGATTTTGCGCCGCCAGGTTCCGCGTCCACGGCCGAGGAAAACTGCTTTGGTGTCTCCGCTGGCTCCTATGTTGGAGCGTTGCTTGCGCCGTGCTTTGCGCCGCAGTTGCTCGCGCGCAGCGTCTTGCACCCAGTCTATTGTTGTGAAGTCTTCATAGCGTTTTATCTCAGCAATTTCCTCAACAATGGCGTGGTCCGTGTGCGTGTTTTGAGCAGCCTCCGGGTCGTCGTCATGGTCGAGAGATTGGATCGAGTGCGATGTGTTGCGCCGGCGGAGCGAGGGTGTGAACGAGGCGGAGCGTGTGGACTGTGGATGGGAGGGTCTGCGGGGGCGCGAGTGCGAGGATGAGGTGCGGTTCATCGCATTGTCGGTTTCTATTTGTGACTGTTCAAGAAGCTCGAGAGGTTCGGGATGTTGTAGTGCGTGGGTGTGCTTGTAGATCTGCAAGGGTTCAGCTCTTAGATCTCGGAGGTCCGACTGCACCGCCGCAGCTATCACATGTCACAACCATGTCAAAAAGGCCATTCATGCTACTGGGAAATGTTGCCAAAATATATATATGAATACCTTGGGCATCTAGACAGTGAAATACTAACTACATTTCATTGTTACTCTTAAAATTCTCAAGTTTCTACTAGTCAAGCTGTGGTGTCATGATGTCATTTTCGTCTTTCCAACCCAATGTTAAAATCACAAGAAAAATCAAAACGCAACAACACAACATCCGAGAGGCCTAAAATTGTGGCAATATACTTCTAGCAATATGAAGAAATGTATAGTGTGGTGATTAAAGCCCCAGGGCATATAGCCTTGACATATTCACCCAGCATGGCAGCGGTCCAGCAGCACTTCGTTATAGAATCTTTTTCTATTGGTATATAGCTACTGTATTGTAGTCATTGCAGGGTATCATCAAAGTGTCTATCGTCTATTCATCTGGAAGCCAAGTATCGTATAAGCCAAATCTACCAGTTTTGTATGCCATGCCCCCTGTGCCAAGTCGCCGAGGCGCGCCTCGAAGCGTAATTTACTCCATCTCAATAGTGCCAGGAGGCTTGCTGGTGACTAAATTATGTTAGCAAATAGAGCCTTTTATACAAAGACGAGAAAACTTACTATCGTATACGACCCTGCAAACTCCGTTGACCTCATTCACAATCCTCCTGCTAACTCTCTTCAAGAACTCTCCGTCGAACGGATACCAGTCTGCCGTCATAAAGTCACTCGTCTCCACTGCCCTCAGAGCAATGACCTGATCATGTACACGCTTATCTCCCATGACGCCCACTGCCTTGACGGGCAACAGCGCAGCAAATGCCTGGCTGATGTTCCTATACAGCCCCGCAGCCTTGATCTCCTCGATGAAGATATTGTCTGCTTCGCGCGCAATGCGGACTTGCTCGGGAGTCACCTCGCCAAGGATACGGATAGCAATGCCTGGGCCAGGGAAGGGGTGTCGCCAGACGAGTTCTTCGGGGATACCGAGTTCCTTGCCGAGTTCACGGACTTCGTCCTTGAAGAGCTCGCGCAGGGGCTCGATGAGTTTGAGGTTCATATTTGCTGGGAGGCCGCCGACATTGTGGTGGGTTTTAATAGTCTGGGAGGGGCCCTTGAAAGAGAGAGACTCGATGACATCAGGGTAGAGGGTGCCTTGGAGAAGCCATTCGATCTCGCCAGCATTAGAGGAGTTGTGAGCCTCGGCGGCGATCTTCTTGGCCTGCTCCTGGAAGACCTCGATGAAGGTGTTGCCAATGACTTTGCGCTTTTGCTCGGGGTTGTCGGTGATGCCTTTTAGACGGCCAAGGAAGAGCTCTGATGCGTCGATGACCGTCAGATTGATACCTAGGCCCCTTTCAAGTGTCTCCTTGACCTGGACAGCCTCATTCAACCGCAGGACACCGTTGTCAACCATGACAGCATGGAAGCGGTCGCCAATGGCCTCTTTCATCAGCTTCGCGGCAACAGTGGAATCAACACCTCCGCTGACAGCCCCAATGACTTGTCCCTTGTCTCCAACTAACTTTCGGATGCGCGTAATCTCCTGGTCAACAAATTTGCCCATGGTCCAATCTGTCTGCGCTTGACAGATATCGACCGCAAAGTTCTTCAGAAGGACCTTTCCTTTCTTTGTATGCGTGACCTCCGGGTGGAACTGGATGCCGTAGTACTTGCTCGTCTTGTGCGCGATACCCGCAAACGGCGCATTTGGGGTGGTTGCAACGGTGATGAAGTCCTGGGGCATGTGGCTCAACTTGTCGCCATGACTCATCCAGACCTCCAGATCGTTCCCTAGGTCCTTGAACAGCTGGTCGACATGTCCACCATGGCTCTCCACGTTCAACTTCGCATGTCCGTATTCTCTCTTGTCACCCGCAGCCACGCCAGCATTCTTTCCGAAGTGCCATGCCATCTCTTGCAGCCCATAGCATATACCTAGGATCGGTACGCCGAGGTCGAAGACGGCGTGGTCGACGTGCGGTGCATCATCCCAGTAGACGGAGTATGGGCCACCGGAGAGAATGATACCCTTTGGGGTAAATGGGAGGTCGGCCAGCTTCGTCGTGCATGGAAGCATCTCAGAGTAGACATTGAGCTCGCGAAGTCGTCGTGTAATCAAATGTGTGTACTGGGAGCCGAAGTCGAGGACGAGGATGGTGTCGAACGTCTTGTGGGGAGGGATTGGGTCGGAGCCGTCGGTCGCCATCTTGAAGTATGTGGTGTTCCTTTGCGAGGTGCAATTGAAGTCTGAACGAGTGTGGGAGAAGAAAAGGGACGGATACTGGGAGGAAGAAGTGGGAATGTGAGGGGCTACGTGACTGGCAGTAAAATTTTGGTGGGGCCAAAATTTCTCTATCGATAGCGGCGCCGGCGCGTTTCCTTTGTATCGACTGCAGACAACCTTACTTTACTTTGAACTTAGCTCACACACATACACAATGGCGAAACGGAAATCAGAAAGAGACCCCGAGGAGCTGCCCGATGCTTCAGACAAGGGCAAGCAGAACAATGACGATGAGTCTGGCAGCGACGAGGTATGCGAACTGGTCCAGCCTCCATTATGCGACGGAAGCTCACAGACGCTAGGATATGGACATGGTGAACGTCGACTTTGAATGGTTCGACCCGCAGCCTGCAGTCGACTTCCATGGCCTCAAGACGCTTCTGCGACAGTTGCTCGACGTGGACAACCAACTGTTCAATCTCTCAGAACTCGCGGACCTCATCTTGTCGCAACCACTACTAGGGAGCACGGTCAAAGTCGATGGCAACGAGACAGACCCCTACGCCTTTCTCACAGTACTGAACCTCGAGACACACAAAGTACACCCCCCTCATATCCCTCTCCAAAACCTCAGTCCTAACAGTGCCTAGGAGAAGAAAGTCATTCAAGACCTCACAGCCTACCTCTCAAAAAAGTCCACCTCCCTTCCCGCCCTACCTTCTCTCCTGAATGCCTCATCGCAAGCGCAAGTCGGTCTCATCTTAACTGAGCGCTTCATCAATATCCCCCATGAGATCGTCCCCCCAATGTACACGATGCTCCTTGAAGAGATCCAATGGGCGCTCGCTGAAAAAGAACCCTACGCCTTCACCCACTACCTCGTACTCTCCAAGTGCTACTCTGAAGTGCAATCGTCCCTGCCCTCAAACGATGCACCGCCTAGTAAGAAGAAAAAGAACAACAGCAAGGAAGGGGAGGAGACGTTCTATTTTCATCCGGAAGATGAGATGCTACATAAGCATGCGGTAGGATATACGAGTTTTGAGTATGACTCGCCCGTGGATGAGGGTGCAAGTGATAGTAAGCGGGCGTTCCAGGAATTGGGGGTCAAGCCGAAGGGCCACATGGTCTTGATTGAGGCAGGCAAGTTTGAGGGTGCTGTGGAGGCTGTCAAGACGTACTTGAATGGGCAGTGAGATAGTCGTGTAATATAATGAAAAATGTGCGACAGTATCAAAAACGTGCGACAACTGACTCTAACTGGTGTTACATTTCCTACGCACACAAGCCGAATCTATTGAAGAAAAGCAAAGGAAATGGTAATGCTCGCTCCTATTGACACAGCCCGCTGCTTCCGTCCGTCTTCCTCTTCTGTTACTTTACATGTTCATTGCTTAACCGATAACAACCTTGCCCTCTTCAGGGAAATCGTACGATGGAATCTCGAGGTTGAGCGGGGCGGGTCCCTTTCTTATGCGGCCAGAGATGTCGTAGTGGGAACCGTGGCAGGGGCAGAACCAGCCACCGAAGTCGCCAGCCTCACCAATGGGCACACAACCCAGATGGGTGCAGACGCCTGCGAATGTTAGCCTCTGACCCTTTTGCTGTATACAAGGTCTTCGTACCCAACATGATCAACCATTCGGGCTGCTTAACACGGTCGGAATCGGGCTGGGGATCACGTAGAGCTTCCCATTTGGTGTCATCGGCCTCCTTGATTTCGCTTTCGGTACGGTGTCGGATGAAGACGGGCTTGCCTCGCCACTTGATAATGACCTGTTCCCTAGTCAGTTCCTGCCGCGCCACATTCTAGTATGGTATAGGGAAAACGTACGTTCTTGCCCTCGGGGATGGCGGCGAGATCGATTTCTACCTTGGCCTGGGCCAAAACGTCGGCAGACGCGGACATGTTGACGAGGAAATCTGTTGCGCGGGTTCGTTAGCCATCCGATCTTCATCAGGCCATGCCTCCAAATCATCCGCAAAATGGCCAATTGCTCTCCCACACATGAAAATACGCCGTATCTGCTCTTTCTGATCTTTCCCAGTTCTCCGACTAGCCGTTGTGATGGGGTGAAGACGTACCTTGTACAGTCGCCTTCGCGCCAAGCGCAGACAGCGCACCCATGGTGCCAACCATGAAGTACTGGAACACCTTGGGGCCTGTCTCGCCTCCCTTATTCCTGTACGCAGCGAACGAGGGGATCTTGGTGGAGTCGGAGCTGCCCTTGAAGGGGCTGTCGAAGGAGGAGGCCGAGGCGCTGCGGGTCTGCATGGCGGTGCAGCCGGCCCGGGCGACGGGCAATTGGTGGGCTGTCCATGAGCGTGCGATCGCACGGGTCGTGTTGGCGAGGGCAGGCATCGTGGACGCGGGTGAACGAGGGTTGTCGTGGATGGGGGGAGGAGCTGTGAGGTTGCTACATGTTGAAGTTTTGGCAGGAGCGACCCGGCGTCTTAGATCAGGTGTTCTGTGATTGGTCGGCGCCTTCCGGCCTTGCGCGAGTCAACCCCAGCGTCATCAGTGGTGAACATCAAAACATCTAGTTGTCCAGCTTCATCTGAAATACTGGTCATTTCATGGGAGCAAGTTCCCGCGTAGCTTACACAGTGTCCATTCACGGCTCAAGGATGTGCACAGATCATTGTCAGCTGCCAGGCAACAGCACTGCGAAGCTCTTCACGCTTCTCTCGTCCACTTCTTGCGGATATATGACCTGCTACATCTGACGCACCAGGAGCTTTTTGTCGCAAGATCATCATAGTCGGCTAAGCACTCACTAAATCTTGTCCAATATTGCCTAAGGCTAGACCTTAACGATAGTCGAAGGCGAAGGGTTGTCAAGCTTGTGATCAGTCTGCCTACTTATCGACTACCTTTACTTGTAGCGGCGCCCTCACTCAGCTTCAGCTCTTACCCGGGCAGCAAATCAACAGTCTGGCTTGGAAATTGAAAAGGGCGTCGTGGAGGGCGGCCTCCTCCTTTCTACCACTACGATCTCGAGTTACTAGCATCTCACAACTAGCTATATCATCTTACAGCACCCTCCAAACCCCAGTTCCAGGTCTTGCTTTAGATATAACCACTACCCAAGAGCGAATACCACGCGCAAAAGCCATGCCACCTCACCGCGATGGAAACATCACCAATTCCTTCCAGCGCAAGAGCGAGGGCCAGGGAAAGACTAAGACCGAGGAGCCTACAGCCAATAGTCCCCGCGATGCTCCAACGGCCAGCTCATCAAGAGAGGAAGACAAGAACAATGGCAAGAGGAGAATCTCAGACTCTCCACCCACTGACGAAAGGTGCAACGTCAAAGCATTGAAAGCAGACGCACCAACACACCTTTCGTCCAAGGACCTAGCACCCAACTGGCTAACGGCTACCGGAAACGTAACCTCTACAACACTGTCCCTCAGTACCCACCAGGGCGACCTCTTCGACCAAGCACCCCCAAACTGCCTACTCGTCCACGCGTGCAACACCCAAGGCTCCTGGGGCGCTGGCATAGCCCGCACATTCCGAGAGCGCTACCCGAAAGCCTACACCATCTACAGGGACTTTTGCACCAAAGAGCACAACCCAAGGTACAGTCCTGTACTGCCGGGAACAGCTCTGATCATTCCCCCAGTCGACTCTGGTAAGAGCCAATGGATCGGGTGTCTCTTCACAAGCGCCAAGTACGGCAAAGCGAAAGCGAAGCCTGAAGCGATTCTTCGCAATACTACACCAGCAATGCAGATGTTGCTTGAGTTGATTAGACAAGCGGATGAGATAACCGAATTGAGGATGTGCAAGATCAACAGCGGGTTGTTTGGTGTGCCTTGGGAAGAGACTCAAGAGGCGCTGGAGAGCATCAAGGTAAGGGAGGGGTGGCGGGCGAATGTGGAGATTTGGGAGCCGTGATGTATCCTGGCACATATTGGGCTCGAACAAAATAGTTATGCTTAATGGATTCGAGGAAAAGAAGAGCGGTTTCTCTTATTCAATCGCCGACCCAGTGCCATGCCATGATATCTTCCAAACGCCTGACGCAATGCAAAAGCCAAAATACTCCTACTCCCCTCTCTCTTCTTGTCAGATTACTTTGAACCGTTGATCGCCGTGAACCCAGATGACCGCCTAACATCTGGACTCGCACTTGGTGCAGGTCGCGGCGGGCCCCGCATCTCCATCTCAATCTGCATAGCCGCAGCATCCTCTTCCGGCTCGCTGTCTTCGACACGCTCGGATTCTACCTCTGGCAATGGCTCATCGTCCACGTCCATCGCATCGGGTGTCTCCTCTGGCTGTTCTGAAGTGGGAGAAGAAGCACTATCGCCATTGCCATTCAGCACAGGCTCGTCCCTAGTAATCCCATTCAAGATTCCCTTGACCTCGTCCTCGAGACTTGCCGCCTGCCCACCAGACTTGCCATTCGTAGTAACCCCCTTCTTCTCCTTCTCTCTCTCTGTGCCCTTGTCTTTCTCCTTGCCCTTAGCCTTCTCCTCCTGCCGCTTCTTGAATTCCTTGTACGTCGTCGTCTTGGGCACTACATCGACCAAGAACTCCAGGTTATCCGTCTTTGCAATCGCACTCGACACGTCCCTGTACTGTATGTTTCGTCGAGGCTTCCGCTCGGCTTTCACCACGTTGTGTGTTGTGGCGCCTAGGTGCTGGATGAACATCTCGGTCGCGAGGGCGATGGCGAAAGCGGAATTTTTGGACGTGTTTATCCGCTCTGGGTCGGCTTGGATGATTTTCTGGACGCGTGCGACTGGCTGGGTCAGTTTGGGTTTGGGGTGAGATGGAGGGGCGCAGGGGGGATGTACTGGGAATTGAAGACATGATGGGGGTTGAGAAGGCGTGGTCGACGCGAGAGGTGGGAGCTATGAGAGGCCGACAGGCAACAACTTGTAGTCGGACGGAGAGGTAGCAAAGATGTAGCAGCAAGCGTTGTCAAACGCTCGCGACTTTTCAAACAAGGGTAGAAATGCGAAGCGATGCAGTGGAACAAATGGTGAAGTGAAGAGAGGCGACGTGATTACTTACGAGGAAGTGACACATGGCCAGTAACCTCTTTGGAAGGCGCGATCGGGGTATTGTTGTACGGCATCTCTGGGGAAGGAGCGCTCGAGGAAAGCGGGCAGAGTTAGTCGAGACTGTCTCTCGATGGCGCACAGGGATCGATGCTGAAAGAGCTGTCCGGAGCAGGTCGGTGCACGCTGCTGGTTGACGCGGTTTGGTCGCGCAAATCGGACAGGTTGAGTTCACTATCGCGTACTGTGGTACAGCCGTCGTAGACAGATGATCCCAAAGCCTAAGTGTTTGCACCCTTGTCAAACAACCGCGCTCAGGCAAAATCCGCTAAAAGTCGCCGGATGAGGAAGGTTGTTTTTGAGCGTTCTCTCGGACACCCTTTCAAGAAACACCCAGAGTCGAGGCTTTCAAAGTATACCAAACCGACTTCTCCGAGGATCACTCAATACGCATCAAACAACAATAATTTGTTAACCTATGCAGCGCACATTCCAAACAATACACTTGCTGGCTAGACGTCGGCCCAAAGCACCTCTTCTTCTGGTATTTCGAGTCCCAAAGCAAGCCCTCTGAGGACCCATAACTCCTATGTATCATTTCTGCAGCTGTTCACGAGCGATGTGTTTCCGGACCCCAAGGCAAAGAGACTTTCACATTAGCGGCGAGAATTATGCTGTAAGTATACTATACTGTCTAGTGTTATATGAGAGTTGACCACCAGAAGGGCCATTATGTCCCAAAACTAAGTATATCTGAGGTGACCGCAGGTAAACCTTCAGTCAACGTTTACAGGCACTACCATGTCGAGTCTGGTGCAGGCAGCAGGAATCGCCTCGACATTACGCGTCCGAGACGAAAAACGATCTGTGTTATCTGGAGATCCCAAGTATTGCGAACTACCTCAACCTCCCGTGGGCCTGGGAGGCTCTTCACGTACTCGAGGTGGCTGGCAACTACTCGGTCTTTCCTGAGGATGTCGCAACGACGTTTGGACCGACAGGTGACGAGGGGTTTAGCACGCAACCGCAAGTACTCTTTCTTCTCGAGCATGGTATAGATGTACTCTTATACTAAGGCAACCTCGAACTTGCGTGTAAAACGGTAGATAAGCTGCAATGGGCGAGTACGATATCGTGGCAGGGTCAAGCCGCGTTCGTTGCCCAACCCCAAAGAATGTGGAGCAATGGTGGCGAAGAAGTAGGATGGTATAAGGAAGTTAGGATGGAGAGTGCGAGTGGAAGGGAGACGACCATTGCGTTTGCTACTGTTGACTGCTGGACATATGGTACCTTTGACAAGTTGAAGGAGGCATTGGCATTGGCATTGGTGGACAGGTGGTTGAACGGTTACGCATTGTGTCATCAGTTAGAGGAAGCCGAACGAGATGCGTATCCTTAAATTACAATTCTGATTTAACGGCTATCGGTGCATGTCAGCTGTAGAAATGACGCATACCCATACGAAGACAGGTCGCTGTATCAAAAGCCGAACTACCTAGGTATACGACGATGACCTAGACGATCGCGATCGCAACATGCCAGGAACATTCTAGGCACAATTCAGCCCTACGACGGGTAGCTACATCATAGGTGCATCGACCTGGTGCTTAAAATTCGATACCTTTCCCCACACTGATATCATTGCGACGTATGTACGTCATCCTTATTTAGTCTGTGCGCAAAGTTCATAAAGAGCGAAAATAAGGACACACGACAGACAACAACTCCCAAGAGCTATTACATTTGTTTAAATCTTCTCTAAATCTCAAACTCAAACTCAATCATATCCACCATCAACAACATGTCTGGAAACTCGAACGTCGGAAACGCTGGTGTCTACCAGGCTGATGACCAGCGCACCGTTCCCGATTCTCAGATCGAGCAAGAGAAGAAGGATAACAGGTTCCACGAGGGCAAGGAGCACTCGCACAAGGCCACCGACTCCAGTATGTTCTCCATATCCGTTTTGCCCAATTCCTCATGACACAGTCTCTTCACCTTGCACCACCATACACCTCGTTTCATCTTCCAGAACGATTACTAACAGGTTATCAGAGGATGAGCGCACAATTGCCAACAAGCTCGCACGCGAAGAGTTGCGCGAGAAGGAGGCTGATGAGCCAAAGTCAGAGGAGGACAGGCTTCGCCAAGAGGACGCCACTCTACCAGCATTGTCGCATGGCAACAAGCCATCAAAGGGAGCCGTCATCGACCAGCAATTGAGGGACGAGGAGGAGGCGGAGCTCAAGAGGAAGGGCAAGGCCTAGAGGTCTACAAGATATGGATACCCCGCGCAGAGAGATTTGTGCTTGGAGTTCAGGACGGGCATTGCATGAATATGATGATCAATTCGTCATCACGATAGCTGCGATGGTGTCTGGGACATGAATGAAATGAAATGATCCACGTTACTCTGTGCACATGCGATGAAGTGATTGATGTGATACGGCTCAAAATGCTTTGCACGAAATGATACAAAATTGCTCCACACTGTCGTGCTTTCCCCTCCAAGAAGCAAACCATGACTCATGGACCTCGGGATGGCTCCGATAAGCCAACACCCATAACTCGGCCGCGTTCCTACTCCGAACTCGCAATGTAATCCCAGTGACGTTCTCAAGCTCCCAGGGCTCGAATCTGCTATATTGAGACGTACATGCATCTCTTGTCACAATCGAGACATCTGTTCCGTACCTCTACCGCCTTCGTCAAAGCTCCTTTCCGACCCCGCGTCTTTCCACAAGCTCTACTTTCGAGGCACTTTCAACAACACACATCCAATATGTCTACGAGAATAGCAGAACGCCTAAAGGGCAAGACCATTGTCATAACAGGCGCTTCCTCTGGCATTGGAAAGTCCACCGCTATAGAATTCGCGCGTACACAACCGGATGATTTAAAGCTCATCCTAACCGCTCGTCGAGAGGACACGCTGAAGGAGCTTGCGAAAGAGATTGAAGGCTTCGCGAAAGGCGTCAAGGTTCTGCCTGTAAAGCTTGACGTGAGCAAGCCGCAAGAAGTCCAGAGCTTCGTAGGAAACCTGCCGCAGGAGTTCAAGGATATAGATGTGTTGGTCAACAATGCGTAAGTCACCTATTACCAAGCAAGTGTAGAATAGGGATGAGGGAAGCTGACTCCGGCTACAGAGGCCTCGTCAAAGGCGTAGCCCAAGCGCCCGACATTTCCGCCGCTGACATCGATGTCATGTTTGCTACAAACGTAACCGGCCTGATTAACATGACCCAAGCCATCCTCCCCATTTTCAAAGCCCGCTCTACCCCCTCTGGCGATATTATAAATATTGGCAGCATCGCAGGCCGGGAGCCGTACCAAGGTGGCAGTATTTACTGCGCTACGAAGGCAGCTGTGCGGTCTTTCACAGACGCCCTGCGCAAGGAGTTGATCGCAACAAGGGTTCGCGTCATCGAGATTGACCCCGGGCAGGTTGAGACGGAATTCAGCGTTGTCCGGTTTGGAGGAGACGCAGAGAAAGCGAAGAAGGTTTATGAGGGTGTGGAGCCGCTGACGCCGGAGGATATTGCTGAGGTGGTTGTGTTTGCCGCAGGGAGGAGGGAGAACGTCGTACTTGCTGACACACTGATCTTCCCTAACCATCAGGTAAGTCTCTTCTGCTATGCTTCGATACTTTTTCTAATGGTCGACAGGCTGCGGCTACAGTTATGCATAGGAAGCCTGCTGGACAGTAAGTCCAACGACTTTTATTTCAGGAATAGATGGGATCATCCAACGCCCTCCGCATGGACGTAGACAGCTTATTGACTATAAGACTCAATGACACACAGCCTTGAGCTGCCAGTAGACTCGAGAGCTACTTCAATCAGCCCTTTTGTCTGCCAACACGTTCGACTACTAACTCCTTCAGTAGAGTATCCGAGAGCTTATCGTTCAAGGGAAGACTCTAGGAAGGCTCCGACAACCCTGCGTTCTCATAGATGTCTGGAACTCTTAGCAATTCAGTAATCCTTTCGCGCGTTGGTTGATCTCATCTTGACAAGCTCAGTGGTGTTCCCAATGGCGAGCAACACATCGTGTTCTGAGCGCTCAGGCTGTGAGCGCGTCCCCGTTGAGCGCTGGTAGGTATTTTCTATCTCTGTCAGTTTCGGGTACTCTCTTATTCACCTCTTCTTTTTCAATCGTACGTCTCTTTAACGACATCCAAGTATGCTTTATGATCAGGAATACCTGGCGTAAAGGAAGGAGTACGTCTGGACTTGGGTCGACCCCCGACCACGGAAATCCCAGCTCGAATGACGTTGCCGGGAATGGAAATTGAGCCTAGTTGTTACCTAGGAAGAAGGCTCGAGTACTTCGGGCCTCATGCAGCATAGTAGGGCATATGACGCAAGAGAAACATATGGGATGATATCACCGTTGCCCCCGGGTTCGTTCGCATGGGGCCCTTCACTCGGGCAAAAACGCGCAGACAGGCAACGAAAGTATCGAATATCCTCCTTTCGGACGGGCCTCGCGCGGTTTGTTTACACACCAACGCGTCCTTAACTCAACCGAACCCTGTTCCGACAGATTTCACCCATTTGCTCTGATAAGCATTGTGGACATCACGCAGTACGCTGTTAAATCCGCTCACAAAGCTACTCTTGTCGTAGCTATCGCAAGAGACATGGCTCGGCTTCGGTGCAGTCCTACGCCTTCTGCGAAATCCCCCGAAAAACCCTCTCCGATCAAATCGATGGCGAAGCAGAACATGGCCGAAAACAACAAGTTTACCCCATCAAGGCGCTATGCGCAGAACGATAGGACTTCGGTAATCACCAAACCTTCCCTTGTTGACACGAGCTACAGCGCAATGCGTACTCGAACCACCGGCGGCCGCGATATGGTCCGCGGCCCAGGCGTTCGGAAAAGGACTCGACAGCTAGAGCACCCTATTCCGACACCGATTCGAGGCGACGCGCAAGCCCTCTTCAATATGAGCCGCACAGCTAAGCGTGATATACAAGGCTACATCATGGGGCAGTACAAAGCCGTGGACAAGTCTGGGCACGAACTGACCAACCCGACCGGCACAAAGTTTGTCTTCTGTCTTGGTCTCGACAATGATGACGTATCGGATTCGCTAGAACCGGATGCAAAGATAGCCTTGGAGGAGTATGTTAATGCAGAGGAGGACAACAACTTGATATTGAGCCCCGTTCGTCGCCTACGCCACGCGACAACAACGTCCCAGGAGGAGCCTCTGACGGATTGCGTCGAGCATTACATCGAGGACTACACTGACGATGGGATAACGGTTCTTTCCACTATCGACGAGGTGGAGGAAGATGACCTTTCAGATTCATCCTCTGATATCACCGCCGTGGAGTTGTCGAACGTCGTGATTGACCGGAAAGCCCGTCTCATGCGCAGCCACAGAATGCCGTCTCTTGCTCAGATCATCGCAAGCGCAGATCCGAACGACCTTCCATCTCCAGAAAAGTCTGATACAGAATCAGATTCAGTCTCAGACTATGGAGATGACCTCGAGGACATCACCCAGAAGGTCGATTATCATCGGTTCCTCCCGCTGGCGGACTCGGACGAAGGCCTTGAAGATAACAGCAAGCAGACTTCTTCGACTGAATCTGCCACCGACACTGTTGTAGATATCGAGTACCCGCGCAACAACGACCACAAGAGCCTCCTCAAGCGCCACGACGGCAAAGTGTCCCTCGCGAGTCTTATCGCCAGTGCGAAAGACGACGGCTTTCTAGTAGACGACGACCTCGACCCCGATGAAGATGCGGACATATCCCCTTCATCACATCGTCGAGTCTCGTACTATTTCGCCGTAAAGCCATGCCTCGATCCACAATTCTCGGGCCACGGCTCTTGCCATTCCCACGAACAGCGCGCTTTTGGCCGCTCTGCAGCATCTGCAGTTCGGACACTGCGCGACCGCTTCGTGTTCAAGCATCATGCGAACGGTCATGCAAAGCGGCATGGCGGGACCTATAGAAAGTGGAATGTGGCGAAGTGGGAGACGGGTGCGATCATGGTGCATGGGCCCTCGTCTCTGCGCAACGAGGTCGTTTATGAAGACGACGATGATGTTGAAGAGGAAGACGTCGAGGTAAGCAGCTACAGCACGCGAACATTGGATCTAGCTAACATTCGAATTGCAGGTCTCCAGTATCTCTCTTCCAGTGGTGACACATGACGGCCCTGGAGATGGACTTAACTCTGTGTTGAGCAATAGCTCCGAGGAAGACGTTGATGGTCCTTCCTTTCGCGTTGGCGAAGGATTCGATGCGTCAGGCTCTGGTGAGGATGATGAGGCCGACTTCGTATTTGAAGAGGGCGATACGCTGCTTGAGGCAGACATTGTTCAGGTAGGTTGGCTCCCTGTAATTCACTCTTATATTACTTATGTTGTTTTACAGGCCCCCAGCAGTCCTGTCGATGAGATCGTCGATGAGTACGAACATATTCCTCATGATACAGAGAACATCATCCCGCACGAGGAAGATGTCACATTCGAGACACCACCAGGCCCGGTTGCCGCTGAGGAGGAGGTCCTAGAGGCAAGTGGATTCTATTCAACTGGTTGGGCTTTGGCTAATATAATGCTACAGGACTTTGAAAACGCTTTCGACGAAGGCGATTCCGTCTACTTGGATAAGGCTCGACAGGATCAGGCAGCTCGAGCTGGGCGCATGCGAATCGAGGTATGTTAGATAACGCAACGCTATGCTTGCACAATGCTAACCGGTTTAGACCTTCAACAATGCATCACGGGAACACGAGAACGATGATTCGTCGTCTATGCACTACCATACTGGACCCATATTGCTCAAGACCTTGATCGATAACGACGAAGATAACAAGAACCTATCTGCTCGCACGTCAATCTTCTCGAACCAAACGTCCGTCACCTCGAAATCATCCTACGAGAGCTTTCAGCACAGCTACTCGCGGCTCATAGATGCACTCGACCTCGAGCGCGACGCACATGATTGTGAAGATGGTTGCGCGGTCTGCATGACTACTCTGCGAGGCTTCTCAGATGCTAGTATTGGTCGCTCAGCCGTATCGGCAGACCATACAGCGGCTATGGGCAATGGTAGAAAGCGCGTTATTAGCTTACCACTGGTACCTTCGGCGATGCAGCCCAACCATGTGGCAGACGAGTCGGCGGCATTCCTTCCAGTCGGTCATGGGCCGGGTATTCACCGTAGTCCTTCGCGACTCCGCAATAACCTTGGTGTTCCGGATACACCAAATCGCATCAACCACAAGCTTGATAACCTCCTAGCGTACATTATCACATCACATGGGTCGGAGGAGTCGCCGGACGGCGCTCAATCACACGTACCTCTCCCAAATGTCGAATCCGACACCATCGATCTAACATCAGCCCCTGCGGCCTATCAGCCAATTAGAGTGTCTCGAACCAAGGAGCCTACCCACCCCGAGTATGATGAATATGCTGCGACTGCCGCCCACGGACAGGAGTACCCTACGCTCTTCAACGACGTCCCTTATGAATCACGCCAACCTCGCTGGGTCGGAAAGATTAAGGAACATCTCAGCAAGGCTCCTAAGAAGGTGCAACAGACTACACGCCGTTGCGTCAAGTCCACGAAGAAGCTCACCAAGACCGTTCGTTACTTTGTTCCGGTTGCCCTTTCCGCCTGCTCACCATTTTAAGCGATTTGGATGCTTTCAAGGTGCTCGGCTTTTCTATTCTTGGGATACTGTTCCCTTCTCATTGCTTGTATCTTTTCTACTCTACATCTTCATAGTGCTACATTTCCTTCAGTTCTTACTTCATATAAGGCAATTCTCGGAATCAGATAGTCGCTCAGAGCGATGAGGCACATATACTTCATAACCTGTTTCCATTAATGTAATTTTTGTCTTGTCGCAACATTGTGTGTGTGACCACGGCTGCTGCGACAGATTTTGTGTCTCGGCACCGTACCGTTCATTGTGTTGTAACACCACGTTTACGATTGGCCGAGAGCTCTACAAGTTTTACAATGTCTTTCCCTCTGTGCATATCCCATTGTGTTGGTACTCGATGACTAAGACTACTGGGAGTGGTCTATGTTTGCTCACAATCGACAGCCGGCCAAAACGTCGATAAGTAGAATTTCACCCGAAAAAAATGCCTCGTTTCACTCGGATGATTTTGGTCAGCGTCCAACTGTTTCCCCAACGATCACCTGCGCACAAGCCACACCCGCAGAGAACGCGCCGCCAAGAGCTCACGAGCAGCCAGCCTCCACTGATATGAGTCCCGAAACTTGACTCTCTTCTCATAAATTTCCTCTCAACTGCACAAATCTCTCTACCAGTTATAACTCCACCAATCTACCAATCAAACACACATAATCCCTACACAACAACAAACATCAACATGACTACTGCTACCCTTAGCAACCGCCCCTCCAGGTCCTTCAACTGGGCCGACGACGAGGAGGACGATTTCGATTTTGAGTCCTGGAAAGCCACCGCCGACACTTCCGCACCTTCCATCAAGGACTTGACCCCACTGCAACTTCCGCCCAGCGAGGATGAATCTCAATTCACCGTCACCAAGCTAGAGCTCTCTAAAGAGCACGCGTCAAGCACGGTTTCTGGCGAGTTCCCGCTTCTCGATGACACCTCGTCGACGGTTCAACAGCCCTCCGACGGTGAAGCAGAGGTGACTGGAGAAGCTGAATGGCAGTGCGCTCATGACCAACTCGTGTGTCGCGCACTACAAGACTCCTCTGATATGCCAGCGTACGGCGAGATGAGCTATTACGACGAGTATAATCCGAGTCCGCACAAGCGCGCCAACTATACACAGAACTGGAACCAGATGAAGGCGAATAGCGGTCTTGACTGTCGGCGGCCAGTGCTTTATAGGTCCTCATCTTTGCGACAGGTCTTCTTCTTTGAAGAAGACGAAATCACTGAGCCGATCGAACCAGCGGACGAGGATGTCGAGGCCTACGAGCGATTCAGCGAGATCGATATAAACGATCTTCCTCAGCTCCAACACGGCGGCAGTGAGACGGACGAAGAGGAGGCACAGACGCCGCCTATATCGACTCCAGTACCGATCATCCGCAAGAAGAATGACGAAATGTCCGATCTTGCAAAGACGCCTTCGATTGACATCGAAGTTGTGTCGGATGATGCGATTACTACAGACAACCCGCCTCGTCCGAAGATTGTCGCAGCAGCTGATGGCGATTTCGACTTTGACGAAGTCTTCGAGGACCCGAACGACACGAAGTCTTCCGACGAAGGCTATCATTCGACCTCTCCAGCTGTATCTCCAACCTTTACATGTAGCGACGAGAAGCTCGATACAGCTTTCTCAATGAAGACAGTTGGCCCGCGCCCCACCGCTTCTTTTGCTCATCGCAAGCGCCCCGAGCGCCACGATTCCATGGACGCACTTGTCGAGTTCAGGAAGAACTCAGAAGACGAGGACGCCATTGAAGATGCAATCGACGATGATGAGGATCCACCCAAGGACCAAGACATTATCATCGATGATAAGACACCGGGAGTCATCGACCTCCCTCCTACTCTTCTCTCCAATTCCCCACCATCTCCAGACGCAACCGAGTGCAAGATCGACATTGTCAACGATGAGCCACTTGAAGCTATCGATCAAACCCCCACTCTTCCTCCTGCCGCCTCTCGGATTTCTCCAAAGGCGCTCGCTATCGTACCGGAGATGCCATCCTCAGGTGTAGAACACATCAAACCGAATCCAAGTATCTCAGATTATGTATCTGGAGCTGTTTCGACTGGGTGTGGACTTATCTCCCTGGTGCCCTGCATAACAGTTGGCGTTGTCATTGCGGGCGCCGTTGTCGGTGGCCTTTTCTGCCTCGCTCGCCGTCGCTAGACGGCTTGAGCACCACGCATTTCTTTCACAATGCTTGGGGGGCAGCTTATTTGCGATGTTTACGTGTTTTATGATTTTCTAGTCACCGAGCTTCACGGGCATTTACATGGAGTTATATACCCCGGAACTGCTAAAAGTTAGTCTGTTAATTTCTGCATGTCGTTTCCTTTCTCTCATAGAGAAAGAACCTAGATTAGAAAAGTAATGTTAATTCTCTGTGTGTACTCTAATGTCTTGTGCTCTCTTGACATCTTTTATCCATGCTTTCAACAAGCCCATCTTCCACAATCTATATCTACTTCGACCATTGCCTGTTTCAACCTGGTAATAAACTCGCCCGGAAAGGTTCACCCGTTTTGTATTTAGTCACCCATATCCTCGCAGACTACACACACTGCTATAAACAACGTGAACATAATCTACAGAACCAGCATCATTATTCCAGGACAATCACAAGCAATGCCTTTGCGGTGATGATCCGTAAAGAACAGGGTGTGACTCGGCTGAAGTCATCAAGTAACTACTTCTCGTGAAAAGGGCCTAGAAGTCTCATACCAGGTTGTACCAAAGCAAGATCACGGAGACGGAGGTGGCGGGTTGGAGGAATGGAAATTAGTCCCTGGACAGATATCCTGCCGCGTCTGCTAATACACAGCTTCTGGGGTTGTTCTTTGAATACGAGCAGGATTTTGTATCCAGACAGAGCCAGCGCCATTCCATCAAGGCCATCTTGTCAACCACCCAAGGTTTTTGCCATGTAATCAGCTCCACGCCTAGTTAACCTTCGTGACATGCACATTCTTCACGATTTTGAACAGGTTATGAACTGTCCCCTCATCGCACGGCCCAACCTCAACTCCTTTCATGTTTCCGACCAGGTGGGTCCAAGTTCCTGTATTCTGTTGCATACCGTCCCCACCCAACACCGTTGGAAAGTCATGAAAGTGGAGTATCCCATTTTCATCCACGGAGACGCATGCAACACGAAAGTGAAACGTGGTGTCCTTGCTGCGCTCCTGAACGATAACGATCGTCCTCTCGTTTGTCTTTGATGGAGGTACTACAACCGCCGGGTAACCATGATATGCAAGTCGCGCTAGCGTGTATAGTTCGGCTGGTAGAGACTCTATGGCGTATGATGACTATATGTTCGTTAAAATTGTACTGATACATGCAACTGAGCTTTCTTGACATACCTTTGGGTTCCTGAGGGCTAAACCGAAGGCAAGGACACCCGATATGACATCGTGAGGCTGAGATAATTTATATCCGTCTACTAGAGCCAGAGCGTACATACACTTTGCAAGTGAGTGTGTCAGCATGGCTGAGTCAAGGTAGGTATCCTTGATTGGTATAACCGCTCCTTCGACTTTAGTGGACCCTTGGAATAGAAGTAACGGCGACGGTGTTTGGTTTTTAGTTGCACTTGTTCCATCGCTTCTGTTGTCAGATAGAACCCACATGATGTTCGTAGCGAGGCCAATGAAGGTAGCCTCCTTGGAAGATTGGCTTGAATCCTGGGTTTCCTGTGTAGGTCGAGGTATATCGGGCGATGCTTTGTATGCCACGAAAGCGGCCCGAAAGTCAGCCCAAGCATAAACGTTACCAATAGTATGACCCTGTAAAGCTAGTCTGACCTCAGAAGAAGATAAAGCATCTGGGGCCCACATGTAGAGCTTTTCGATGTGAATGTCTCGCGGAATTTGGGCAAAATGCTCGATATGCATGTTGTTGTTACCGCTGACGTCGAATATACTGAGGTTCTTCGAGGCATTGCGTACAAGTACAAGCACTTCTTCTCCGGTCAAGAATGGAAAAGCATGGAGGTCGAGATTAGATGAGTCTCGATACGCTGTTTGAAGAAGTTCGAATCCGAAAGGCGTATCCTTAATGGCATGCGGATGAACATTGAAGTAGGACCGAAGGCGCGATGTAAAACCAGGGAGGTCTTCGACATCATATTGTAGCTCGTGTTCCTCTCTTAGGAGCTTCTGTATAGTCATTTCCATAGCCTGCTCGGCAAGTGTCTTGCGTCCGAGCTCCGGATTATTGACTTGAAGATTCGAGACGGCGGGAGGTAGTCTATTCCTGCTCCTCGAGAACCAGTCTCCTTCTGGCCAGATGTCTTCGAGGACGGTCGTGTCGATCAGAGGAATGTCGCTCATCCAATCTGCGACTTGTCTCATTTCAAGGGTTTGCTCCGAATTCTTGTAGTAAATACTGAGATATTCTGAGCCGAATAATGGCACCATGGTCTTCGAGATAAAAATGCCTGCCTGTTGTTTATCGTCCTCGTAATTGTCGGCCCGAAAGTGAACGAAGCAGTGAGAGATACAATTGAGGTCGGTCAGATCAAAGATGGTGATGCCATCGTCATTGTCAATTGCATAGAAAGCTACGTTCCAGGGTTCTGCGGTAGCTTGGCTAATGTAGTTATTCTCGAGATCAACGGAAGTCCCCGTCAACAAGCAGGTCGTGATGAAAGGGAACTCGGGCGGCTCGTCGAACTCGACTTCATCCTCCCATGCTTTGGGCGGAAAGCCGCTGGCGCGGGCAAGCTCGAGCTTCAGCAAGTGGGCGTTCTGAGGACATTGGAAGATTTTGACTAGTCTGCGACATGCTAAAGTGCAAGGTTAGTACTGTACGTATGCCTGCTATGTTTGTCGATTGGTACTCACTCTTGAGGACCGTGAAGCCGTATAACCACTGGTGATGCACACAGGCGAGACTTCGATACCGCCCGTTGATTTTTGCGATGATAAACAATTGATGTCGTAGACCCATTGTGGTTGAGTAGTTACGAGGCTGTGCGTAATTAGGAGCGAACTAAGCACATCATACGCTGCGAGGGAAGCGGATTTTAACTTACCTGCGATCATCCAGTCCCTGTATCAAGTGGGCTTGATCATGCTAGGGAAGGTGGGAGGTGGTTGCAGAAAACGTTGTGCGGCGGAGCGCGACCGCGGGGCGAATAGACGCCGACGCGCTGTCACGTGTGATCAGGCAGCAACTTTCCCTCACTTGATACACACTAATTACAATGTTCCTAATAGGTGGCTTAAATCCTGTAGATTGACTCCGATTAGAGGACAGAAACAGTATGATATAAAGACTCTCGTTTGCCATTTAAATACTGGGATGCAAGCTAACTTGTAGTGACACTGTATACTCTACAACAACAAGAGACATGAGCATCTCCTAGCCTTATGCACACAAAAACGTTATAAAAAGGGCTGAATCCCTAGTGCGACCTATTGAGCTACTATTATGTACTTTACGTGCGGAAGTCTCTGTAATCATATTAAATCTTGTATCATAAGTTGACATAACTGTAGTTAGATACAGTATTAAACCTTATCATTGTTCTCCCAACTAGTACCACCTAACAACCTTCTGATGGGTCTGATACGATCCGTGCTTGTATGTTCCAGTCCCCGGCTTTACAATAGGATTAGAACAACCTTTTCATTATACTACATTACTCATGTAACCTCGAAGGTGCATACTCATAATCAACCAAAAAACTTCCCCTCAGACCGGGTGAGCAACTTGTGCCGTCAAAAGCGCCGTGATATCTCCCACAAAGAAGCTCAACACAAAGCACACGGCACCAAACGCAATACTCACCCAATACGGCCATCGATACGCTAGCGCGAACGCCTCCTGCGCACTTGCCACAATCATCGGATACGCATTTCGATTCAACACCTGAGGATTTGTAGCAAGAATCTCCTTGACTTCGCTAAAGCGCGCATTTCCCATGAGCTTAGTAATCTGAGTGATGACGCCCAAGCCTGCAGGTTTGAGCGGGTTGACAATAGCTTTCATCGCCAGGGTCTCTATAGCGACGATCTGAGTTAACGACTCGGTGAGTTTGCGGAAGAACAGGTTTGAATACACTGCAAATCCGATTGCTCCGCCAATGTACCGGATGGATAGAGTAATGGCGGTGATGGTGGCGATGAGTTCATCGGGGCAGGCGATCTGTGCGATAATGGACGAGGGTATAATGACACCGCCCACGCCGATAGAGGCCAAACTGATGATTGCGTATATTGTGTTGAGGTTATGCGGGGTCGCGACGCACACTGCACCAGTACCGGCAGTCATCATGGCAGTAAAGAAATTCATCAGCGCGCGGATGCGGCCATTCGTGATGGGAATGAGGACCAGGCAGATGACTGCACCGCCGATAATGCCGAAGCCGATGGGCAGGGAGCGAATTCCGATGCCGACTGGGTCGTCACCTATCACCGCATTAGTCACATGTTCTCAGGCGATAATGGTACTGGTTAACAGTACCGTAGACATTGTAAACTTGTGTCGGCCAGAAGAGGAGCAGCACGAAGTAGTTGCCACCACTTAGGAATGTGATGAGAAGGATGATAATCATAGTTTTCTTCGCTTTGCTGAATAGCGCTCTCGGTACCATAGGGTAGGGCGCGTATAACTCCCACACGAAGAAAGCGATGATGAGAGCAAGGCCGAGTACTAGAGGAGCAACATTGTGGGCGCTTCCCCACGGGTACTACTTGACAATCAGTAATTTCTGCACAATAACAAACAAAGCTACTTACCTGTGATGCACCCCACTGCAAGCCCATCATGAAAAGAGTAATGCCAGTTGTGCTAAGAATACCGCCAATGTAGTCGACTTGGCGGAGCACATGGCGGGCAGTGTACTCTTCGGTAAGGCGGGACGGATCTTTATAGCAGAATATGCAAAGAACAAGCCCGACGAAGTTCCAAACTCCAACGAACAAGCCGTTGTAACGCCAGTTGCTTGCCTGGGAGATGAGCTGAGCATAGAGGACGGAAGGGCAGAATGGCAGAATGGTAATGACAACGAGGCCAACGTATTTGCCTCGATCTCTGATGGGGACCACTTCGGCTGTGCCCGCGAGTGCAATGAGCTCGTTCAGACCAGCGCCAATTCCAGAGAATACATTTCCGGCTGACGAGGTTAGGAGTCTGCTCATATCGTGGACGTTGAAAACTTACCAATAGCAATGTTCATCGTATGAGCAGTCGCAGTAATGATTGGGCCTACGATGAGAGCCATTTGACCGACAATGGCCACCTTCTGACGCCCAGAGAGATCTGAAAGCGCGCCGACGAAGGGGCAAAGCGCGGCATTGGGAATCAAGTAGCCGATGATAAACCAGACATATCGATCCGCACCGCCAACGTCTTGGTAGATGATGGGAAGGACGGAGCCAAAGAGATACAAAGGGATTTGAGAACCAATCCATAAAAAGGACATGCATAATAGAGTCAAGAATAGCTGAGTGTTCATCTAGTCGGATCTTAGTGCATGCTCATCGAGGGCCCAATGCGTGACTACTTACCTTTTCATGAACCATAGGCCCTCTACTAACAGCGGGAACCAACTGCTGCCCTTTCTCGATTTCATTTGAAGCTGGATGAGAACTCAATCTCTCCAAATGTATAACCTCATCCTTCTCTACATCGTGAGAGTGTCGTGCGGGGGTCGGTTTTGTATCCACCATTTTGTTAGTGGTTTACCTGTTGCGAGGATATCGACCTGGGAGGGCGGAAACAACGATATCTTCAAGTAGTTTACCCGAGCTGTAGGCCTTGATACTAAATATCGCACATGCGCCTTTATCATCACTGTGTGAATGGTAGAACCTTAAATCGACTGAGTCGACCCTTGCACCACAACTGCCGCGGCAATGAGTTCTAAGGCGCGGGATGAATCGGTTAAACGGCAGGGTTGATAAACCCTTCAGCCAAAGAGAACGTGGCGAATGCGCCGTCCTATCCGTTTGGGGAATGTAGATCTTGGTGTGGATGATGTTGATGCGTGGCGTAAGAATCAAAGTGCGGTTTCTCAAAGTTCTCAAAGTCTCCTCAACGTACGCGTTCAATTTCTTCCGCCCAGGGTAGTCTATAGCTCTCAACCATGGTTTCCCAACTAGCCCATTTTAACAAAAATAACAGACTTCTATTATTGTTCTAGCGCCTATAGTCCGTATAGCCTAACTAGTTGTTTTTTTATTATATTTTTAGACTATTTAAAAAAAGCTATATATATTTAGTTAGCTATAAATTTAGTTTAGCTAACTAGTCTTTTAAGTAACTAGTTAAAAACTTTTATTTTAGCTACTTTAGTAGGCTTAATACTTAGCGTAGCTTTTATTATTAATAAATAAGTATAAAAAAATAAAAGCTTTTTATTTATTATATAGTTTTAATAAAAAAAGGCAAGTTATACTATAATTATATTTTTTTTTTTATTTTTATAAATTGCTAAGTTTTCTTTATAATAAAATTATTAAAAAAAAGTTTTTATAGTTCTAGCTAAGGCAAGTCTAAAAAATTAATACTAAAGTAAATAAAAAAAAAAAGAATTTATTATGCTATTATATAAAAATAGAAAATAAAAATTATAAAGTAGCTTTATATAGGCTTTAAAAGCTAGTAATTTTTTTTATATTTAAATTATTAAATACAACTAAAACTTGCATTAAACTTATTAGAAAATTGATATATAGTACTATAAAATAATAATAATAAAGTTTAGAACTATAGTTAGCAACTATTTTAATTTATTTTAAAAAAATTAATATAATTATAAATACTTCTGCACTTAAAGTACTTTTATAAAAATTAGCAATAGCTTAATTAGGGCGCAGGCGCTTTAAAAATCCTCTTAAGAATCAAAGTGCAGGGCCCCGCAAGGGGTATTAGGCCCACTGGGGAAGGTGCACAATTCAAAGGCTGCTTGCTAACAACCCGATGAAGCAGATGGAACTTTACGGTACTTGTTCGTGGTATTTGCACAATCTCGTTCCTCTGAAAGAAGTGTACTATTTTCGCACAATACCTCGGCCCCTAAACGAGACGGCAAGACGTGTCTCTGAGTTGGGCCAGATTGGTAAATTAATTGAGGATTTTGATCTCCATTATAGCATAACTAGAGTCACGCTATTTTTTATTGAGGATAGTCTTGATCGGACTCGTGTGCTAGACTCGAGTGGAAGTTGACGCTAATGATACGGTGTACGGTCGCAGCTTTTGGGTTAATGCACTTCAAAGGGTTTTGCCATGCGTATCTAAGCACCTATCTTATGAGTATGTATAAGCGGCCTACTTCGGCGACGAAACCTGGGTCTGTGGTTCTGCTCTACTAAGAAATAAAGACGAACAGATTTTACATCTTGACGTCGATGCTAAGTGGCAAGGCTATGGCGGACAGAGAGGGCTGTTCGTTGACGATTATGAGGGCCGAGGGACATCGAAACCGCAGTATTTCGCTATCTAGACGCGAGGAACCATGACTTCAAGAAATGGAGCCTCGTCGTCTTCGATATGAGGCTTCTGAAAACGGGATGTACAATGTTGAGAAGGAAAAGAGAAACGTCTCCTCGACTAAGCGTCCTGACGCCCCCTCGCGGTTCTGAATCGCGCAATCTGACCTCACTTCATTGCTAATTCCATCCAAGACTGATTTTTCGGTCTACCTAACATTTTTTAGATCACAATAATCCATCTTACGTGCAAGCCTCTGGAGCCTACGACGATGCGATCGTCACCTTTCACGAAAGCGGCCCTCGGCCCAGGCCCTACCCTATGGCAGGCCGGTCTAGTAGCCTCACTGTTTTGGAGAATGAGTTTGGGCAATTTGTCCGTTCAAAATTCATGGGAATAGTGCGCTCCTTACGCAATACTTCCAGAGTCGCACATTTCATATGGAGAAGAGTTACCGCCGCCCTTGAACTGCTTGTGTGAAAAGCAATACTATATCTCCTTTTCAGTTTCATCCCGAGAAGCCTGAGTGGTATTTCAAGGCTAGACTTACATTGTGTTTAGTAATCTAATCATCTCATGTCAGAACAGCATGTTCGTCCTGGTCGAGCTTGTGCGTTCACAGTGTCAACGAGCACCTATTCACCGACATATATGTTCGCCTAGGTAACCAGAATGCCCAGTGCCACACACATAGTGTAAGTACAGTGAAAGGTTCCAATGTTGCTCCCATGGAGATATATTCTGATCACAGATTTCTCCTGAGACTACAACTCAATCTCTACCCGCTCAACTCCACTGCCAATATCTTTGCAATTACAACTTCAAGGACGTTTACAACAACCAGAAATTGCAGAGACGCTCAATATGTCGAACGAGGAATCAACTGAGGAACCCGAGATAAAAATCGAGTTCACGAATCCCACCTGTATCATTTGGGGCGTTTTGGCTCTTGCTCGACTCCACGAACATCTCCCGTCTGGCGAAGAAGCTGCCCGGCTCTACAACATTAATGGTTTCCCCTGGGCGTACGAGGTCCATAATGCCCTCACCAATATCATTTTCGCATTCGCTGACCCGGACGAGACTTCTGTATGGGGCACGCTGTACCCTGGCGAAGGCGATGCCATGCTTTACAACCTAAAGGAGATGACTAATGAGTACTATCAGCGCTTGAACAATGCTGAGGCCATCGCTGGCGAGTTCGTCTACCTATATTCCATCTTTTGGGCTTTCCACCACCGAATAACACTGGAGCTTCCCCAAGGTATCGATGACGAATATGGTCCTGTCGGCATGATGAATGCAGTTAACACCACGCTATCAAATAGTTTGGCTAACACCATGGAAAACATGCTTGAAGCATTGAGGCCTCTATGGATTGAGGATGCATCCCCCGAAGCATTTGCCAATTTCGAGCGAGAGCATATCGACCGGATTTGCGCTGCCATTGAGCTAGTCATCCAAGACCAAGCCGCCCTCGAACTCGACGGCGACTTTGATGTCGGCGGCCACGTAGGTAGGATGTTTGCCCGAATGATCCACGTGCCGTTACGCCGTCATATTGAAGGATACTTCCACGACTCGATCCAATATATCGGTATGCGGATCGGTTATGGTAGCCACACGAATAATGCAGGTATCAAGGATGAGATCGACGCCCTTGTCCGTGACATCGCTCGGTTCTTCTCCTATGCATCACCGCTGTTAAGCACATACTGGCCCGATGATGTATCTGTTGTGCGAGACAGCGACGAGGAAGAAGGCGACGAGGAGGAAGGAGATGAGGATGAGGGCGACGGGGACGAAGTAATGTTCCAGCCCGACCCCGAGAATGCACTACCTGAGCATGTTGTCAACCACAACTTCGAGGAATATGAAGAAGAAGATTGGTACTGGGAGCAGTACGAAGTCAACACTTTGGTGGACGTACTCGATGGTCCGGCGAACGTACGTGTTGACCAGGTGAGCACTGTCGTTCCAGCTGCAGATGTGTCCTCGTGTGGTATTTGCGGTGATACAAAGTCGACGATGCGCAATATCAATGTGTGTAGCCACGAGTTCTGCGAGGATTGCTTGGAACAACAGCTGAGTACCTACCACAACATGCGATATAGGTGTGCCGCTTGTCGAGCCGAATTCTTTCCAAAGGACGTCGACTAGGCTTCATAGCTATGCGCTTTATGACAGCTATCGTTAGGAACTCACGAAATCCGTTCGAAATAGATGGTTTGATCTCTACATCGCTTTTCAAAACCTTTGGGGCGCTCCATGCCGGCCCCAATACATCCACAAAATGACTGCCACAAGAGCATGTCACAACAGACTGTAAATCCATAGCACCATGGCGCAGTTCCGTAGGGTTTTGCGCAGGTCTGGTAAGATTCTGTCCATATAGTTTTAATATGATCCCTTTCAGCATTGATCGCATTGTTGTTTGCCGTGATGTAGAATTAGAGACGTTGCTTTACACCAGGGAGCTATCTTGAGTACCATGGTCATAGTGACAGTTGTAATGTGACTCACAAACTCCTTACGATACATTGTAGAGTTTGACATGTTGTAAAGGTGGACGCCATAGAGGCGCGCACCTATCATGGTGCGTGTTCCTCTCGCACGAAAACGGTGGGCAGAGCCCCAAGTGACCTTTGTGTACCGACTGTCTGTACCCAGAGGCACAAGTCATAAATAGGTCATTCAGCTAGCTTAACGAAGGTTACCCATGAGTCTATGTACTCCCACTGAATTTTACTATAAAAAGGTTCCGCTGCGCCCATAGAACCTCTACAACGCTCACACCTCCCACAACTCCCACAACTCCCCACAAGTCTTGACAATAAAAAAACAACAATTATCAACCATGTCCAGAGATATACTACCCCCGATCCTAAATGCAGCAGAGATGATCGATGATATCACAAACCATTGGCAGGAATTGACCAATGAAAAAAAAGCGAGGTGAGTAACCCCTGATGCAGTTGAAGCTTGTTCTTGGACCATTACTAAATTGACTAGCTACGCCAACTTGATCGCCAAGTTCCGCAATCTGACTCGGCCCGAGGGTTCGAAGGCACTCGAAGTCCTCTACGATCATGTCACGTACACGCCGATTCCGGACTTTCCTGCTGATGTAGATACATTTTGGAACATGTCAGGTGAGTCTTGGCAGCATTTCTCTCCTGCTGAAATTAACTTAAAAATAGAGGAAGACGTTAATCGTATTCTTCTTTCCGTGGGTGCAGAACTTGTTGGTGACGCAATTGCAAGGCGCGGCCGCTTGTCCTTGATCATTGGAACCCGACGTGTCACTGGATGAGGTAGCCTAGATACAATTGGCTTATATCTAGCTGCTGTAGGAGAGCTGTAGGGTTATGATAGAACTAAATTGGGTCATGGTCTTCGTGCTAGGTGGATAGTTTGATGTATGGGTCGTGTACTGCTTAAAATTCAATGACCTCTCCCCACACCACATGCCCTCTAATTATGCTTCGGGTCCTAATACTACACTAATAGACGCCAAGCGTTTCAAGCAAACAGTGTGAGCAGAGGCGGTCCGGCCGCACGGTATTCGCTTTCACTAATAGTCTGTCGGGTACCTTATCTACGACCTTATCTCTCGGCGTCTTCACACTGGTTCCACAACATTCCGACCTTTTCGAGTATTATCTCTTATTGAAATTCAGCTATATTCCCGACACGTTCGCCGGTAACTCACTACAAAAGACACACAAATTGCGCGCTATCGTCAAAAGTGCGCACAGTCGAGGATAGCGGGTACCTGAGCGCGCAACTGCGATGGACGATCATCACCACCAGCCCATCTGGCCTATGCTGCAGGGGGCACTCGACTATATTCTTAATATAGCTGGAGAGGCTTGGGCTATGTTGCGCAAGCAAAATGAAATACCGCGAGAACAGTCTGCGGGCGAGATAAGAGAGCGAGCCGATAGGAACGAGACTGTGGTGAAGCAAGCGGGTAAGGATGTAAAGCGAGCTAGCATTGGTGAGAGAATTGAGATGCCAGAAGGGAGCGCAAAGAGTGGCTGAAAGACGTATCTAACGAATGAGGAGCTAGAGTGAGTTGGCGCAAGAATTCGACGAAAGCGTGGACTGACGCTAAAAGATAAACAGGAATACTTCGGCCACCATTGGAGATCTATGAGGATCAAGGGAAGGGGAAAAACTATGGGTACTTCGTATGAGTAGGATGCAAGAGCTCTGCAGTGTATGTACGCCTCAGCTGACGATGAAGAATCACATCCCTTCATAAAGCTGACGGTTCCTTTGTAGAGGTGAATAGTGGCAAATTTCTGCTTACGGCCTCCACCTGATATAAAGAGATCGAACACAATGATTTGGTGAGGACACTGCAAGTGGGAAGTATTCAAAGGCTACTAAAACCAAATATATCCCCCATCATCCGTCTCTCATGTCCAAGAACCACAGTGACTTCATGCTGTAACCTGCCAACAGCAATAATATTCCTACCTTATAATATTATTCTTGCTAATGGGAAGCTAAACATCGTAACAGGGACAACCCAAAAGTTGCTCACCTGCACTACCAGTCCACCAGAAACTCTCTTTTGCGACGAGGAATATCGCCCTCGTCCACAAGGCACATTCTGACTGCTCGTGATGCAGATGCGAGGGTAGCTTGCGCAATTATACTGAGATTGCGCATTCAAAAAGACCCCTGCGATGAGTAGTGCTTCAGCGTTTGCTGGGCGTGTGTCGGTGTTGGTGGTGGTGCGTGCGGATGGGCCACAACCTGTTATCCTGTGTTATTATAACATCTCGAAACAACAAACGATCGATTCTTCGAGATTTGTGACTTCGAGATCAAGCCGCGGCATATTTCATGCGAGATTCTGGACAATTTACTTGTTGCCTGTTGACTGCCCGTGCACCGGGTAGCTGCAGGTCGCGCTTTCTTTCACATCTGAAGCAAACTCGCCCTCACCTCCAGGATACTTCAACGCCCCTTCCTCCGAAGAAAGCTCACTCTTTACCTACTGGCATTCATCCGCCTATCTCAGAGGTGTACTCGAAGTCGACCGCGACTTCCTGACAAGGTCTGGTTACGTTTGGAAACAAGCCGACAGGTGTGGAGTGCTGCGACGAAATCTAGGCGACATTGAGCGCATGGGATTTCAAGTCAATCTAGGACAGCAGCATGTCAGTCAGACAGCAGGATACTGCGCGCAGCAGCCCAGCACGAACCTGGACATTGCCACAAGCGATTGCAAACAGTACACACCCGTTCGTCAATATGATAGCTCAATACCCCATCCTAGAGGTATGTCAACCTCGCGAGTCGCCTTGAGCTCACTGACATAGCTCCAGGTCTTTGTGTCGCATCTCCAGCCAGATGATCTGGTTGAGATATCAAGGCTTTCGCAAGCTACCCACAGCGTCATTCGGATGCATGACGTCAACGCGAAGACCAACTTACTTGCAAAAACACTCTGCCCCGGTCTCGGAGTCGGAATGCGGGAATCGGTTCACTGTCCTTGCACGGCAAAGGGTTTTAGCGCAAGCATTGGCTGCGCTGGCACGAATGGATTCGAAGTCGAATCACGACCCTGCCATGAATGCGGAATCAACACTTGCGACGAGTGTCGGATTCATGTCTTCTACCAAGTCCTCACGGAGGACCCAGGGCTCGACATGCACCGTTGGTGGGCAGGCTACGTCTTTCTCCACCCGCAGGCGATTGCGCTGTACCCTGGCAAGAACGAAGACGGAACTGCTTGGAACTTGCCGACTGACCGAATGATGCCGCTTCACGACCGTGGCCAGTTTCATACCCCGCTCAACATCACCGCCATAGCCGACCCTGAACCGATTGACCGTGTTTTGGACATCAATCTTGGCTGCCACATAATTACGCCGCGTGGTCGAACCACATTCCCGTTTTCAGGCCAGCGAACCGTCACAGTGCTTAACTTCATAGCGAACTCTCGCAAACAGCCAGTTTGCCAACACTGCTTTGAAGAACATCAGAAGCAACAGCTACCACCGTGCTCTTGCACTTTAAGGAGCCGATTTCTGGATCGCTGGCTATGTCTGCCCTGCTACGAGAAGGAGAAGACATCAGATATGGAGATTTCGAATCGGGTTGAGCTTGAAGATCACGGTGATCATTCACACATCATCTCACGAACTTGTGGATGCGGAGCCAAGCTGAGCCTAGGTACAGATTTGGAAGTTATGTGCAACTGGTGTAAGGGAGCAATCGGTGACATTCTTGCTGACGAAACCGATGACTCGGAAACCACCAAAGAGACAGCAAGTGCTGATGGCGAGGCTGGCGAGGATGACGAGAATCATACGGCTGCTGACTTTCTTGATCTGCCTGCAGACACACCCGGTTTCGCTGAGAACCGCGATGGGTCTTTATCGGTGTACGTCAACGGTGACAGGATCCGAGGCAATCAACTTTCCCGTTCACTAATAACCTCGTGGTTGTCAAGAATCGGCGTACAACTTCCTTGTACCTGCTGTCACTGCGCAGACCGCGAGCCTCACCATCATCATAGCGACGATGTTGATAGTACGGATGTGGATGTGGATGAGAGTGACGATGACGAAGAGGAACCTTTCAAAACTTCATGATGTAATGGGGACGGTGACTTTGAGATCGAGGACGAGACGGCAATCGAGTTCGACCAAGAGGAGGAGCCCGATATCTTAGATTAGCGTGCAGAAAATGACGAGTAGGTCGAGCCGATGAATAGAGGACAGAGAACAGAAAAAATCAGGAGTATATGTGAGGCATGAACGAGTTTGAGCATGATGTAACAGAAAGCACAAACATACGTTGAGAGATCTAGTCGTCCCGAGCCTCTCGATCCACTCGGCACCGTATTTCCACCAATAATTAAGATCGTCAAATTCGAACAACTTCCGAATTTCCAAACTTTGTGATCATCAACAAGGTTCCACGAAAAAGAGGGCGAACATCGCTGATCGTTGACGAAGTTTACGATTCGGACGATGGTACAAAGTACGGGTGGTGCCGAAGCGGCTAAAAAGGCGCAATGAGCGTAATATCGTCTCTACTACTACCTTTGCACAATCCTGATGCCTCAGGAATGAGTTTGAGGGTGAGTAGTCTTGGGAAGGACGAGCATGGGCGATGGAGAAGTTGTGGATCCTTATCGACGCGATTGGCCAAGACCTCTCGCCCGAAATGCTCGGGTCGTCGGCACAACGTCACGAGCATGACAGTGCATCAAATTCTATGCAACAAAAATCCGACAGGCGGACAGCCCGAAAATGCCAATGAATCATAAAGGAACCTTTCCCTCGGTTGTTGCGCAAGCAACCTTCACCGACATTTTCAAAATCCGGTCATCGACTATCAACACACTTCTTTCCGCATCCAAATCACTTCCAACCTCTACTCTATTTGACTCGCAACACCCATGATCTCCCTCGCCTCGGAGTGTGTTCTTGATTCTTGGCCTCATCATGAGTGGAAACAAGATAAAAGCCTTCCTCAACAACGCGGCGACGAAGGCATTGCCCACCTCCTCGCATCAACACAGCAAACAGAAGCAGACAGCATCGTTAGAGAAGATTGCCAGAGAAACGATCGGGACCGCGTATCTCGAAGAGGATCCGTCGGTAGCAGAGTGGTTTCGCGGCTTAGTGCCGTCTTCAAGCGGCGTCGCTGAGTATGTACAAGAGCTCTTTCCAAGTGCACGGTGGGTACGGAGATATAATATCCACTGGCTGGTGGGAGACGCTATCGCGGGTATAACCGTTGGACTTGTGGTTGTGCCGCAGGCTATGGCTTACGCGCTGCTTGCTCGACTGACGCCTGCGTTTGGGCTGTACACGACCTTCACAGGAGCTTGCCTGTACTGGGTGTTTGGAACATCAAAGGACATTGTTATCGGTACCACCGCTGTTGGATCCCTCCTCGTCGGCAGCGTCATCAGCAAAATCGAAGCTGACCATCCCGGAGTCTATAAGCCTGAAGACATTGCTCATGTGCTATCCTTTCTTGCCGGAGCCGTTCTCTTCGTCCTAGGAATCCTGCGTCTTGGTTGGCTGATAGAGTTCATTCCTTACGTTCCTATCTCCGCATTTGTCACTTCGGCCAGTATTACCATCATCTCCACACAGCTACCGACGGTCTTGGGCATTCCTGGTATCAATACGCGTGAGTCCCCGTACATGGTCTACGTAAATACCCTGAAAGAATTACCCAACGCGAGGCTCGATGCAGCCATTGGTATCACCTCCATTATGCTGCTATGGCTCATTCGGGATGTGTGCGCGAAGATGGAGTTTCGTCAACCAAATAGGAAGCGAATGTGGTCACTCGTTTCCTCGCTTCGGCTGACATTCACGATTCTGCTGTACACCTTCATTAGCTGGCTTGTACATCGCAAGGCTCCTGTAGGACAAGAGAGGTTCCGAATTGTTGGGCATATCGAAAAGGGGTTCTCCCATGCAGGCATACCGCCTATGGACGGCGAACTTTTCGGTCTAGTAGCTTCTGAGCTACCTGCGATTATCATCATTCTCATCGTAGAGCATATAGCCATTGCTAAGTCATTTGGTCGCATATTCAATTACACCATCATCCCATCGCAAGAGATGATTGCACAAGGTGCTGCCAATATACTCAGCCCCTTCGTTGGCGGTTACGTATGTACAGGCTCATTTGGCGCATCGGCCGTCTTGTCCAAGGCAGCTGTTCGCACTCCACTAGCAGGCTTATTCAGTGCCTTGGTTCTCATACTGGCTCTGTACGCACTCACGGCAGTCTTCTACTACATTCCGAATGCGGCTCTCGCTGGTTTGATCATCCACTGCACTGTCAATTTGATCACACCGCCCAGGTCACTCTACAAGTACTGGCAACTGTCGCCCTTCGAGCTTTTCATCTGGGTCTGCGGCGTCGTCATCGCTTTCTTTACCAACCTCGAGACGGCGATCTACGTCACCATCGGTTTGTCGTTCGCGATACTTCTCATACGCATGGCTAAAAGTCCGGGCAAATTCACGGGCTCGGTCGGTGTCACACGCATAGTTCGCAACAGTCGCGTGCAAGAAGTTGTAACGTCATGCTCAAGTTCAGACAAGACTGTAGCTACCCAACGGGAAGGAACTACGGCTGCTCACGCATCGGAGAGTAGACAGGTCTACCTCCCCTACGACACCTCAGACGCTCACAACCCTGACATCAAGGTCGAGCCCGCCTATCCAGGTGTATTTATCTACCGCTTCAGTGAGAACTTCAACTATATCAATCAGGCTTCCCACATCGACTACCTCAGTTCCTACATCATGAAGAACACTCGTCGCACACTAGTAGATGATGGGATTCGTGCTAGTGACCGACTATGGTGCGACGCTCCGCCTCCAGCCAAACTTGGGGATGAAAAGTCTGCTTTGCCCGTCCTCCGAGCTGTTGTCCTTGACTTCTCAACAATCAACAACATCGACATAACAAGCGTCCAAGGCCTCCTCGACCTCCGCAACACACTAGATCGGTTCGCCGCCCCTGCCGTGGTGGAGTGGCATTTCGCCGGCGTGCAAAATAGATGGACACGTCGAGCGCTTGCCTTTGCGGGCTTCGGGTTTCCCGCTATCAGCTCTGTTGATGAACTAGCGGACTGGTGTCCTGCGTATACTGTTGCTACGGGCTTAGTGGGCGCGACGGAAGAAGAATTGCGAGATGTAGAGACTCTGCAGCTGCAAATGCGCGGCAAAAATGCAATTAACCGGGGCACGGAACCCAAACATAACATCCAGCTTCATACAGCAACGGAGAAAGTTGATGTGTTGCAACCAATTTATGGTATCGATAGGCCGCTCTTTCACATCGACTTACACGATGCTGTCGATGCAGCAGTTCGAGACGCGAAGAAGCAAGCTGAGCGAGATACTGCGGCTAGTCATAGCTCGAATGGATGGTCTGGCTCACGGGGTGAACCATAGTGTCTGTTTTGACTCGTCTCAGATTAATTTTGCATTGTTACATGAATGGCGTTTGGGAATCATTGGCATATAGAATATCCCACTCGATATTTTGCATTGAGAAAAGTGTAATGACAGTGATCATAATGCAATCGGTACTATAGGATTACTGTGATTCAGTGGCTGTTACTTAAATAGTTCGGATTAAAAGTGCCTGGGTGGTCTTGTATGGAGGCCACTATTCGGCAACGTCCTAATCAATCGTACTGGCTAGACGACGTGGGTGATATTTCCGACAGGGAAGACACATACTGTCACCTTCTTTACCTGGGACATGGGCGTCTTGCATGCCGCAAAAGCACCTGCAAGAATAAACAGACAGCAAGGGGTGCAGAATGCCCGCTAGGATAAAAAGGGAGCTAGTCACGTTAGTAAGTACATAATTTCTAAGCACCAATTCAAATTATACTATGTCATTACCGAAATATCTCTTTGTGTTACGGCACCTATAAAGGTATTTCTATATCAGCTAGGTACATGTCTTCCTGTCAGGGCCATCAGTACCTAATAAGCCTAGTCTGTATATAACTAATTAAGAGGAGATTTAGACGCAACGCGATTCACAGCTTAATTTACTTTACAATATTACTCCTCCTCAGGCCTATGCAATCTGGTACTATTCTTAATAGCACTCTAAACCATAGCTACTTACAATAGCTGCTATTTCTCACCTTTATGTACGTTTCCCTTTCGTTTGCCCAGGGCATAAAAAGGCCTGTGCTTAAAATCTTTAGAGCGTAAAACGTGCCACCGTTCTCCCCTCATCTCTACCTACCAGCGCCTTCCAATTCTACCATGGCAGACGAAAATCGAGAGGCAGACTCTGCTACAGAGCGGTTCGTGCGAGGCAACGCGTATAGATATATAAGAGTATATAGGTGCAGTAAGAGGATTTTCAAAGCGCCTACGCCCTAGTTGAGCTATCGCTGGTTCTGTGAAAGAACTTTGAGTGCGGCACAGGGCCTCACCGAAAACGAAGCAACATTTATGTGCACAGCGACGACCGAGCTGCCGAATCCCTCCGCCAAGAGCGTCGAGCAGCAGCCGTTATTGCTCCTAGGGCAAGTTCAACAACATCACAGTCCTAGACAGTGCTGATAGCAGTGATGGAGGGTCAGACTGTACGTGGATTACCCACATATGCTTCCAATACTGATAGATTATTCAGACCAAGGAACCCGTGTTCATATCCACACTCCACGACCAACTGTCAACCCTACCATTCCTAGCCGACCCATGAGCTCCGCTAGGCCAAGCGCATCCTTACTCGAAGGTCAAGGTCGAATCCACAATAACCATTAACCCTTCCAGGCTCAGGCCATGCAGCCACATGACACTCTAGCCAGGCCTAGTCGCACCTTCATCGAGTTGTCTAACAGTAATGATGACATTTACTCCGACACGCCCGCTACATCCCGCGCAAGACAAGGCCCTCCCCAGGCTACCACTAATTCTAGCAACCGTGTTGATACGAACCGAGCAGGTTGTACTCGTGTGCAGCCCACCATTAACCTTTCAACAAGCACGAACAACGGTCCTGGTGAGACTCTTAGCCCAGTCGATGCCCAACGCAAACGAGGCGCAGATGCCTGAGATGCGGGTGCCCCGGAGGCCAGCGGCCGAAGGGTGGCGAGGAAGATCGCTCTCTATAAGGCGCTTAGTCTAATCAGTACGCAATCGCTCCCCTGGGTTGTTCCTTTACCACAGCCGTTCAAGTGTATTCGACCGTATCGCATGCATCGGCTACACCGCCTACCACAATCTCATCACGGCTCGAGCCATAGACAATCAACTTCCACAAGCCCCAACGCCCACACCAACTCGCAAACAGAAGAAGATCCTAGAAGCGGCCGCGATTGATCTTGCTGCGCTCTATAGCTTAATGCGATACCTTAAGACCAATACTAGAGCCCGAGTCCTTGTCTTTGACGATAAAAAGAACGAGCACGGCACCGAACTGCTCCAGGCTGGGATCCTGGAAATCGACTTCCCACGCTAAGCTCGTGACAGCCAATCACTTCATCATCTCGGAGCACCAGGGCATTTTGTGTGGGTGCAACACATGAATTCGCTATAGAGAGCCTGAGGTACTGCCACTAGACGCAGTGGTTAACCGATTCACTGCGGTCCTTGAGCGTGTAAGAGAGTCACCGTACAGAGTAATTATTGGCCACAGTCACCGCACTGCTAAAATACCTTGGTTAGAGGAGCATGGCCTTTCCTTTAACAACTCCGACTTATCAACATCGATGCCGTGGAGAAGGAAGCCTGAGGGAAACACCTCTCGACATTACTCAACCGGCTCGTAACAAGCGTTTACAAGGTTCCGACATCTAGGCCGTCCCATAATGCCGGGAACGATGCAGTTGCAACAGCACAGGTCTTTTAACAACAGGCACACTTATACGCAGCCCTCGAATCACCAGACGTTGAGCATGCGCTTTACAGCATTAGGCCAGTACTTTCTGCACCTTATCAGCACCTGTTACCAACACTAACGGCCCCTAGCTCTTGCCACTTGTCATCTGGCAGCTCGATGTGCTCGCCCTTAGATTCTTGTGCCTCTTCTTCTTTAGACCCAGACTCCTTAGTTTCTAGTTCTTCATCGCCCCCTTCTTTGCCATCCTCCTCTATCTCTTCTTCACCATTGCGGGTCCGTCACATCTATGTAATATACTAAGTGTAGCCTCACTCCACCTGCGATACACCGACGAAGACACAACGCTTATAGGAGTATAATGCCTATAGCATATAGGCTAAAGTACCTACCAGAAAAATAGATAGTTGGCTAAGGTGTTCTTAGGACATTTTGTTTTCATTCATGCTGTATTAGCATTTTATAGTAGCACCTACTCTCCTTACGGCACCCGACTTTGTCGCAGGTACGATGGAATAGATATTATTTACTATTTCCTTCATGTATATTCTCCAAAATGCGCTATGCTATAAGCCTGCCAACTTAATGTCTATAGCACTCCCTTGGCATTCGATTTGCGCTAGTTACCGCTAGGGTTTCCACAAGGGTTGACTGTGGCAATGCTAGCTCACGGGACTAACATTCACTGAAGCATGCCAGAACTGCTAAGCGAGCGCGGCGGCTCTGCTTATCGGGTCCGTGCGCCCATTGTTTTGGGTACGAGGGGCGGCTTCGCACCCATTTTTACGCGCTACCTCCATGCCGAGACGAGGCTAACAATTCGCGCTTTTGTAGTCATCATCTAATATCAAGCAACGCCGAACTCTACATCGTCGCCTTCGTATACTGCAGCAAGATGGCCCCCAAGATCAATCGTACGGCTCGCGGAAAGAAGACCGTTTCAGACCAGGTCCTGGTACCCAAGCCTATGCGTCAGAATGGTAAGCAAAGTAACCTTCTCTTTCCTGTTCGATTTGACACTCACATTGGCTGCAGGCCCTCCAACCTACTCGAACCGCGACTTGCTTGAGATAGGCTTGTCCAAGACAAACGCGCGACCTAAGATCTCCCAGATCGAAGAGGTAGCCAGACACTTCACTTCAAGATCGCTTGAAGGCAAGCTGAACAAACTTCCGCCCAATGACGAGTGGACCTTCATCGAGATTGGAGAAAGCCGCATCAAGGACGAGAACACTCTCGACTTGAAGTTATTCTGCGGCGAGAATCCTGCATACAAGACCTGGGCTATCGTGAAAGTGTATAGCAACACAGCCACGAAAAAGAGGCAGAAGGCCACGGAGGTCCTATTCATCAATGAATATGCGACCGGCGAGAAGGAGTTCGCAACCGAGATCACAGACCTGGCACTGATGTACCCCCTAAAGGTCTTCAAGAAGCGCTATTCCGGCAGTGAATATTTTATGAGGCAGTTGAAGACACTCATTCTTTATCTCTACTTGGACACCGGCCACGCAACAACGGTGTTCCCAAGAGACTTCAAAACTGCTAGGGGTTACATTTCATCAGCCATCAAGCGTATCAGCGATGACTATGATGCGAAGGGTAAGCTTGAATTTATATTGAATACAGTACGTTACTGATATAATCTAGGAATTGACAAAGTCCCGAACCTTCATCCGCCAGGTGAAGACTTTTCGTTCCAACGTGGCCACCATCCTCGAACCACCTCCTATTGGCCCCCCAAGAAGTATGACGATGATACCAAGACCGTAATCTCCGACGACGACGACGAAGACGATCTCACCATTGGCGCAGACCAGCCTTTGGCCGACAAGACTTCTCCTGTGTCTCAGGCATTGAACGGAATGGGGCCGCCGGACCCTCTTGATCTTCCTGCAAGTGCACAGCCAGACATTGAGTCCATGGTGGACACTGTTTCCCTTGCAGATCAAGGTGGTCCTTGCTCTGGAACGAAGCGGCGCGCAGACGACAATGACACCATCTCGGAGCTTCTGCACCTAAAGCATGCACGAAAGGAGCTGGCTAGGGAAGACACGGCAAATAGGGAGGAAGCCAAGAAGAAGCATGTGCTCAACCGGGCAAAAGATCGCGAGATGAAGGTAAAGATTGAGGCTCTGTTGAAGGAGATGTCTCCAGGAGAATTCCAAAAGTGGGCATTGAGCGGTGGTGTGCTTGGTGATGAAAAGGAGTAGAGAGGTCGAAAGGTGATGGCAACATGACTTCACGTACATAGTCGAACTAAAGTCGTATTTGGACAAGTCTTGCCTGAACAGCAAAATGATTTACACTTCATGCACCCTCCTTGTATACCAAGTCTATTTAATACGCAAGTTCAACGCCATGAGACCTCTTTAGTTCTATGCCGCACTTTTCGTTCTGTTTTCTTAGTCGGAGCCATCGAAAGGTCGTGAAGAGGCTAGTCAAAAATACTAGGTTTCCGCTAATTTCATAGCTTCAATTGCGCAAAAAGCGGGTAAAAGGTACATAATGTAAGAAGATTATTAATTAATACACCCACAAATAAAGTTGTGCGCTCATTATTGCAACAGGAATAAGGACATCTAACTATTAATTGGTAGACGATAACACGATTCCGGACATGGGTGTACAGGAGATTTAAGATCGGCGCTAGAGCTTAGCCTCGAGAGCGATCAGTACTACAATTTGTCAGCTCCACAATTTGTCAGCACCACCGCGTCACTCAAATTTTGTTATAAGATAAGTCGCCTTGAAGCTGGATTGATCTTATAAAACATAGCTCTCGATCCAGAAAATCCATTACAGATAGTTATCATGCCAACATCCAAATCTATCCACCCTTTCAAGCTCTCAATTCCCTCATCCACTCTCGATGACTTGCAAACCCGTCTTCGGTTGACCCGCTGGCCGGACAAGGAGACAGTTACCGACTGGTCTCAGGGAGTCCCCCTTGCAACAATTAAAGAGCTTTGCGAGTATTGGCAGACAAAATACGACTGGCGGCGATGTGAAGAACTGCTCAACTCATACCCTCAATTTACGACGACCATTGACGGTGTGGAGATTTATTTCTTACACATCCGATCAAAGCACGAGAATGCTCTTCCAATTGTCCTTACACATGGCTGGCCTGGCTCAATTCTAGAATTCAGACATGTGATTGACAAGCTCGTCGACCCCGAGTCACACGGCGGCTCTCCCAAGGACGCATTCCATCTTGTCATTCCAGCACTCCCGGGCTACGCCTTCTCCAGTAAGCCGACGGAGACAGGATGGGATTACCATCGGACCGCACGTGCATGGGCTGAGTTAATGCAACGATTGGGCTATGCAGACAGCGGATGGGTCGCTCAAGGCGGCGACTGGGGTGCCCACGTGGTCGCAAGTCTGGGCCATCAAGCACCAAAGGGACTGAAGAGTGTTCATATGAACTCCATATACTTTGAGCCGAAGGTAAAATTCTGCTCCAACATACTAGGCAAGACATGTGCTAATCTAATTTGCAGAAAGAGGCTGAAATACCATGCAAAGATAAGACGGGCGAAGAACGAGCCATGCATCTAGATCGCCATCGGGACAAAGGACATTACGGGTACTACATTCAGCAGTCAACGAGACCACAGACCCTTGGCTACGGGCTTGCTGACTCGCCGATCGCGCAGGCTGCTTGGATCTATGAAAAATTAAGAGACTGGTCCTATCACGATGGGAATGTGGAAATGGTTTTCAGTAAAGATGAGATGCTGGACACGATTATGTTGTATTGGCTCTCTAATTCTGGAACATCATCTGCTCGTTATTATTGGGAGTGCGAGCTCGTCTCAACCGCGTGGCCGATTGATATTCCGGTTGGCGTGAGTTGGTTCCCAGGCGATACGGCTTATGGTCCGAGGGAATGGTGCGAAAGGTACTACAAGAACATTGTGCATTGGAGGGAAATGGACAGAGGGGGCCACTTTGCGGCGTGGGAGGTACCAATCCTCTTTGTTTCAGAGATATGTGAGTGGGGAAGCAAAGTTAGGTGATAGGGCATCAAATGTGCTCTTGACATGTGTACACGAATTTATAGCTACATATGGCTCTTAGCCGAATCGAACTCGCTGCTTATAGATCAACCATATAAGCACGCTCTGGGCAGTAGTGTAATGTTTGCAACTATATATTTCTTTTTGTTGTATCAAGTTTTGGTTAGTGTAGAGAGCGTTCGGGAGAACCAAGACATTATGTGCAGATACCATCGTCGGACTGCAGGCTTCAACTCCAGTGGAATTCCCAGCCGTTCATTTGCTAGTTCAATGACTTAATGGCTGTAATTGAAGTCAATTGGAGAAAACAGGCTTTAATTGTGCGATGCTCAATCAGAATGAGTTCATACAATGGAGGAGTAAGGCCACAATTCACAACATCTAGGAAGACAGATAACATATATTCAGTATCTAGAAAAGCTAGGGATAATAACTGTCTTGCTTTAGATGTGTCTCGCGATCCAGGGACAGACGCTGACTAGTTAATACCTTCTTGCATCTTACCAAACATGCAAGATGCTTTTCAGATCTCTGGCTTGCTTCAAATCTCGCCTTTGCACAATATTATCGAGAAATCCTTACTTCGCGTTCGTTCCAGATGGGTTCGGAGATAAAGTTGGCGTAATCGGAGATTATGAGTCTACGTATGCCAGACGACCAGACGAGGCCTAGGACAGCAGACGACAAAATAGACAAGTCGAATCAGAAACAGCTGCTCTATGGTATCCGAATAACATCGCGAGGCGGCCGAGTCGAGATGAAGATGGGCGCGGAAGACTGCACCCACGGCCTGGATGAAACGGGTAGCACTAAGGCATAATTGAGTTTAGCCTACCTTCAGGCCAATCATATTGTTTCGCTGCCTAGTTCTGTCAAACCTCACGCATGAATACTTTGATTTGTTTCCTAGTTCTTTTTCATTCGCTTTATTTTGTTCTAGAGGTGATATCTTGTTTAGACTAGGTTGTGTTAGCTGTGCGACCCATCAAAGAGGCGCATTGTCCTTGTCAGGCCCCTATCGACTCTCCTTTGTGTACGCCGGGTCAACTCCAAGTGCCTCTAGCACAATTGAATATGGCGTATAGGATAGCATGTCGTCTCCAGCGAGGTCCACTACTATTCTACAACCATCGCATACAAAGTAGAACTCTGTCACCCAAGATACATTTCCATCCTGTCTTTCGTTTTTCAGGTATGGGCACCCAACAAGATCCTGAATACAGTCTAATTTAGTTCAGGTGCAGCCAATTTGTATGCCTTCAAAGCGAACATTCGTGCCGATGTCAATCGCGATGGCATTGTCGACATCTCCGGCACCTCTGACTGTGTCGGAAAAGCGAAGTGGACCAACGAGCGGGGCGCCATCTTCCTTCCCAACATAGGCGATACCAATCGTCGCTGTTCAATAATTAGACCGCCTTTGATTGATAAAGAGCTGGTGGCATGCAATGATGCATCAGATGACATCCAGCGCGCCCCACAGCACCTAGCTCCTCTTCGGACAGTGCCCTTGACCGATATATCAGACTCAGCAACCGGATGTATATCGATTCCTGATCTCAAGCAAAGGCCTCTCACTCGGATCTTTCACAAACAAGAGGGCAATTGGGAGATTGTACGGAATGAACACACCTTCACGGCATCGCAACTTCGCAGCGGCCTACACTTTGGAATTGATGCAAGAGACACACGCAGACCCGATGTCTGGGACGGTCGCGCCACTGTGAGCTTCAAGGTCCAAGATGGGAGCGAGACATCGATAGATGAAGTTGAACTGCGTGTTGCGCCGGTCATTGTACACAACCACCTCGATAAGGTGCAGCAGTTGCTTTCAGTCGCGGGAGATGAGGCGAACATGCCGTGGCAGCACCATTTCGCGCAGAATCTGAAATTGGAAACAAATAGTCTGAATCTTCCCGAGCCCTTTCTTTTCAAGGGCAAAGACGATCCCTGGGTGCAAGACTTCCTCAAGCCGGGGTACTGTTGGTTTGGATTCCCAACACGTGATTCATCATGTGCCTGACACGCTAGTCCACACACAGACTAGCTTACTCTAGTTTTACTCTTTTCTATATATAAATATAGCTTCTTTTTATATATAGATTTATATTAATACAATTTTTTTTTTTTAATTTTATAAGTTATAAGCTTTTTTGCGCACCTGCGTGTAGTTTAGCTATAATAAACTATACTTTTTTTACGCTACTATTACGCAACTATATTAGTTACTTTTTAACTATAAAGTTAATTTTAAAACTATAGTATTTATATTAATTTATTTAAGTTGCTTAACTACTATGTTTTTTAAAGACTACTGCGTTTATTTAACTTACTAAAGCACTACTATATTAAGTATAGTATAATATTAGATATGTTTTTATTTATAATTAATACTAAGCAGGCGCTTAGTAAAGATTTTATTAAATTAATTAATTTTAATAACTTTTATAAATAAAAGCGCGCTTTTAAGAAAGTTACTGCTTAATAAAGCTTACTTAACTACTATAATAGTTTTATAGTTTAGTACTTTAAGCTTATTAAGCTTATTCCTTTACATACTAAAACTATATTTAAAGCTATAATACTACTTTTTAAAAATTAATACTTTTTTTTTAGCATTATTACCTTGCCTAGTAATAATAACAATACTGCCTAATTTAAGTATAAGGCTAAGCTTAAAATTTATAAGCTTAAGCTTTAATTTTATAATAAGTATTATAAAAAGTTATTTACTATTTTTTATCTTCTTAAAGATGCTGTAGAAGACTATATTTAAAATAAATTTAATAATAAATAAAAAAAAAAGCTTTATACAGCTTAAGCTAATATTATTAAAATATACTAAATTTTAAATTTAGTTATTATTTACTATACTAAAGCAAAGCTAAATGCTTTTATACTTATAAATCTTTCTACTATTTGCCTGCTTTTTGCTAATTTTAAGTACTATTATAAAAATATTAATGCTATTAAAGGCTTCTTTACTTATACTATTTTAATTTATAAAATTAATAAAAATTTTTTTTTATAATAGTACTATACTTTTATTAAAATTTAGGACCTTTTTTACTTTAAAAAAAAAGTTATTACTTAAAAAACTTAAATAAACTACTAGAATTTTATTACTAAGTATACTAATAACTATAAAAATACCTAGAACGCTACTAAAAACAAGTTTAATAATACTACTAGTAATATTTATACTAACAGCAACGGCAAAAGCAATAGCAATAGAAAAGGCAAAAATAATAATAATAATAAAAATAGCAACTATAATATAAGTAATAGCCTTATATATAGTTACTATAGTTATACTAGTTATATTATTAAAACTTATTACTATATTAGCAAGCCTAACACTCCTAAGTGTACTAAATATAGTAAACTTAAATATATTAAAGTTACTTATTGCAAAAAGTAATAAGATACTAAAAATATTAAAAATACTAAAAGTATAAGTAAAAATTATAACTTTAATTTTGCTATTATTAATAATCTCTATTTTAAGCGTATAATTATAATAGTAATTAATAATTTTAATTTTAATTTTTTTTATATTTTAAACTTTAAATATATATACTTTACCCTTAACTGCTCTTTTATGTCTAACATGTAATAAAACTATAAATATAAGCTAAAAACAGGTGCAAAGGGGGCTATTGCAAATAGTAATAGCTAAAGTATATAAAATTTAGATAAAATTAATAGATTATTTATATAAATTATATATGCAGTTTTAATACTACTAACTTTTTTTAATTATTAAATTTATAATAGTAGTGCTTTTTATTATATTATTAATAACTTATCCCTCTTTTTTAAGCTTAAGCCTTATAAGAAGACTATTAGAAAATGCAAATAAAAATTTTAATTTAATATTATTAGTATAAGTAATATTAAGTTTGTTATTACTAATTTATATAATAAATTTATTATTTTTAAACTATATTATATATAATATGCCCTTTAAGCATACTGCAACCTACTATTTTTATTACTTTTTATATAGTTAAACTTTATTATTATAGTTACAGGCACTGCTATAAAAATATATAGAAAAAATAATAAAGTAAAGTTTATATACGCCTTGCTTTACTTTTAAATAAATATTTATATACTTTAGTTTTAGTACTTACTTATACTTTTTATTACTACTGCTACTATTAATTTTAATAACTTAGTTTAGTTAAAGCATTATTATTTTAGTTACTTAAGTTTTAATAGTATATAGACACTGCTTAAAGTAAGCAAAAGACTTAAGGTTATAAATATATAAATTAAAGCTAAAATTAAAAATATTTATTTTATTTGCTATACTACTTGTGCCTTTTATAAAATTTCCTATAATCTAGCCTGCTATTACTATAAGAAATTTAGGCAACTTATTATTATAAATATATAAAAACTATATTCTGTCCTAGGCCTAAAAAGCAAGAAGTATATACTATTTTTTATTAATAACGCTACTTAATTTACTTAGGTTATTTTATTTATTACTAAAGATAAAATTGCAAAGCTTTTTACTACGCTTATTATATATATATTTATAAAATATAGCAAACTTATTATTTATATATAATATAATAATAAGTTTTTATAATACTTTATTTAGGCCTTTTGCAATAGCAAAGGTATTACTATTAAATTTAGCATTCTATACACTTACTATATAGTTAGCGTAATTAAGCACTTTTATTAGATTATATATAAATATACTTTAGCTATAATTAAAAACTTTATACTTTTTTTTAATATAATTAAATTTATTATTAACTGTACTAAAAAAATACTGCGTAGTACTACTTTACTAAAAAGCTTTTAGATATATACTATACAAGAAGCTATTAATAAGAAAAACTAAATTTTTATAAAAGCGCTATAAAATAAAAAGACTTTTTATAAAGCTTTTTATAGTAAGAAACCTAACTTTAGTAAAAATAATATATAAAAAGTATAAGTTTATATTACTACGCCTTCTAAACTCTATATTACTATTATTATTTAATAAAAGCTCTACTTTTTATAAAAATATATTATATACTTTCTATGTATAGATAGTAAAGACATTTGCTAAGTCTAGTGCTTTAATGTTAAATAAGTTAGGCGTATTTTTATAGCTTACGTTAATAATACAACTAGTATAAATAATATTTATTTTTATAGTTAGTATATTAATAACTGCGTACTATAAAAATTTGTTTAGGTACTAGATATAATACTTAACTTAGATAGTAATAATAATAGCAATAGTAATAATAAAGCTATGTCTGCTTTTAATAGCTACTTTTTTATGCTATCTACTTTTATAGACAAATTTTTTAATAATAAAGACTTTATAAAGTAAGTATAAAAAGTAATATATATATATAATTTTACACATATTGCTTAAACTAGCTGTTACTACTAGTAATGCTAAGATTATTTTTTAGACAGACTAAACTTATTACTAGTATATATACTAGTACTATTAATATAGTTTTAAAAGATAGCGCGCAAATAATATTTAAGTATATTACTTTTTATTTTTACTATTATTTTATTTTACTTTTATACGCTTAATTACTAACAGGTAACTTAATTTTAAGTAAAGAGGAAGTAGCTAATAAGTATAAGCTTATATTTTAAACTTACTTAAATTATAAAACTTTGTTTTTTAAATAAATAAATAAATTTTTTTTAAACTTTAAGAATATACACTTTTAAGAATTACTCTATAAACTAACTACTTTATAATATTATATTTAACTTATAATTAATTATATAATATTTTAATAGTACTGCGTAGTTATTAAATGCACTTATATAAATATATATAACTATTAACTTTACTAATAAAAATAATAGCACTTTTCTAGATAAAAATACAACTATTAATTTTACTAATAAAAGTAATAGAAACAGCTTGTCTAGCCTTTTTAATAATAGTAATAATGCTCTGCTTAAAAATATTATTTCTAACTTATAGCTTTAGCTTAGTTATAACAACACTACTATAGTTAGCTATAAAATACCTATTAATTCTACGCTTTAAAGGATATTTTTAGAACTATAATAATTTTTAAATAAGAATAATTATAGCTTAGTAAATAGTAATAGTAATAAAGAACTTAATCTGTTTAAACTACTTAGAATTAATAAATTTATTAATAATATCTATACTAACTATCTTGTATAATAGCTTAACTGCTTAATCTTAAGTAATAATATAAAATGCAATTAGTATATTAAAAAAAAGAGTAAGTGCATTTTATTTTTAATAAAAAAGTAGTAGCGTGCATGCAACTGCTGCAAATAATGCAGAAAAATTATAAAAGTCTTAATATGCACAGAATCTCTATATAACTATTATATTATAGTTAATAAATATTTAAACTATATACTAGTGCAAATATATATGTAGTAAATACTACTTAAAAAATAATAATATACTATATATTAAAACTATAAAATTTAAAACTGCATAAACGCATAAATACTTAAACTATTATAATGCAATAATTAATATTTATATAATATATATATTGCAAACAGCAATATATATATAATTTTTACTAATAAAAATAATAACTTTTATAACTACTATATTAAAAAAGGCTATAAGTATAACTAGGCTATTTCCTGCTTATATTATATAAATAGTAGCATTTTATATAAATACTATAGTAATAATAACACTACGTAGACAGCCTACTATTTTAATAGAAATTTTAATTACTTTAAATTTAGCGTCTGTATAGCCTGTTAGTTTACTAGATAAAACTATATAAAAGGTTATCTGTGCTTGCAGTATATAATTATAAAATATTTATATATATATAAATACTATTAGACGTGTATAATAAAGACAGTAAACAATATTTTTATTATTAAAAAAAAGGCTATATATATAGTTTATAAGAAACTTAACAACTATAGTTATATAATATTTACTATTACCTATAATCTAGATTATAAAGGACACAGGTTTATAGCCTATATACTTATAATACCTTATAATAATAATAATAGTAATATATTTAATAAGGATATTTTTAATAAAAAATTTTTTTAAGCTAATTAATTTGCTTTTTTTGCATATAGCTTTAGGCAAGTTTTAGACATAAGTATTACTATTAATAACTGCCTTAATAGTAATTTTGCAAACTTATTTATTATAAAAAATAATATATTACTTAATAGAAACTTTTAAAATATATATAACTAGCTTGCTTTTATAGCTACTATAGTATCTTTTATTTACACGCTACGTAACTATAAAAAAGCTATAATAATACTTAAAGTAAAAGTATAGTATAATATAATAATAAAAGAATTTAATTTGCTTTTTAAAAAGAGTATTTATAAAGTAGTCTTTTTACTTAAAAGTAAAAAAATTATCTTTACTAAAATAGTTTATAAAGTTAAACTTATACTAATTAGTAAAATTACTAAATTTAAAGCTTGTCTTATTACTTGTAGTTTTTAATAGTGCTTTAGTATTAATTATACTAAAACTTTTTTTTTTATAGCTTGCTTTACCGTCACGTTAATACGTATACTGCTTGCTATTTATATACTACTTAAATAAATAAGTATATAAGTTAATATTATTATTACTTTTTTTAATACTATACTTTAAGAAATAGTCTACTATATACTACTACTTTTAGTTATGCTACTTCTTAGCTATATATAGTTACTACTTAAATTTTTTTATAAGCTTATGCAAGCGCCTTGCGTATAGTATAAAATGCTTATTATAAAGCTTATATAAATAAGCTTTTATATTTTACTTTATAATAGCTGCGTTTATATATATACTGCGTAAAAGCTAATTATTTTAGTCTATATTAATAATATTTAAATCTACGCTCTATACTAGAATAGTATTAATAAGTTTAAAAGTAAACTATCTAACGCTTTTACTATTATATTAGAAGACTCTAATACTTTGTATTTAGAAATATATATTAAATAAAGTCTAAATATAATAAAAATTTACTAAGCTAAATATATTTAGCAACTTTTTAATTGCTATAACTTTTGCAATATAGCTGCTACTAAAACTTTATATAATTATTATATTAAGCTAGAGTAAAATAATAATAATATTACTACTTCTACTTTTAAAAAAAAATATTTTTAAAAGTTTAGTTTTTTTAACTACTTATTAGTTATAATATATATTAACCTAGCTTACGCTGCGTTCTTTTATAAATATTTTAATAGTAATTTAATATAATATTATATAAACGCAATAATTAGAGCGTACGCTTATATAAGTAGTACTTATAAAATTAGTATTATATATAAAAAGCAGGAACCTTAGTTCTTAAGCTATATTAATACTAACTAAGCTAAATATTTTAACTTTTAATACTTTACTACTAGCTATATTTTTATACTAGCAAGAAGTCCTATCTTATAGTTATCTATTATATAAAAGGTTATAGCCTAGTCTATATATAAAGCAAAGTATATAGCTCTTAGTAAAGCTGTAAAAAAAGCTATATAAATTAAGTTATTTATTAATAACTTTAATATAGGCATTTACTTTAATATAGTGCTTATATATATTAATAATTAATTAGCTATTAAGCTTGCTAAGAACCTAGAGTTTTACTAATATAGTAAATATATTAACTTTTATTACTACTTTTTCTGCAACTACGTTTAACAAAGTTCTATTATAGTTAAATAAATTAGTAGTAAAAAAAATCTTGCTAATATACTTATAAAAGCTTTAAACTTTATTAAATTTAAAGTAGTTTACTAAAATATTAGTCTTATTAACTAGGCACTTGCTATAAGCGCTATTTCTAACCTACCTAATATAAATATAAATAATACTATTATCTATAACTATAAGCTCTATAAAGTAGAATAGTACTTTATTATTTATATACTATAGCAGGAGCAAGCTTAAGAAGACGCTAAATATATTTAAATTTTAAAATTTAAATAGCTTTATACTACTTACAGCATTACAGGGGACTATATAGAAGTATAGTTTAACTATATTAGAATTTATAAATATTATAATTATAAGGGAGAGGCGTATAACTATAACTTTATATAGCTTTACTATAGTAAATAGTATATAGACTATAATTCTAATATAGAATACTTTTACTATAGTATAATACTATAACGCTACTATTTTTTTTTATTTTATCTTATATTAAAATTTAAAGGGGCTGTTAGTTTAAATTCTTAATATATAATTTATTATATGCTTAATATACTAGTTTATATATAGACTAGCTTATTCTAGTTTTACTTTTTTATATATATAAATATAGCTTCCCCCTACATATAGATCTACATTAATACGATCACCTTTCTTCAGTTCTACAGGTACACTAGCATGCCTGGGCCGGATGGACCCATTGGACTCCGCGTACATCTACGCTCAAGTCAAGATTCTCGCGTAGCAGGACGCCAAGTCTTTGAGTGCTTGAGAGATACTGGTGTGGGTGCTGTTCAGCAGCTAGGTGGCGCAAGAGACGAGATCAACTCAATGGGGAACCTGGAATGCACGCCGCCGTTCGAGTTCAACGGAAAGAAGTGGCCTGCTGGTCGGATAATCATGGGTCGACATGGTCCATATGAGCCACATATCCTTCCGTATCTCCATGCTCAGGAAGTCCAAGATCCAATCCTGCTCGACACGGCGTGGCTGTATGTAGGCCACGTCGACGAGTTTGTGCAATTTGTGCCATCGAAGACAGATAGAGGATGGGCTGTCATGGTCGCCGACCCAGAAGCTGCACTGAAGATGCTTCAGGATTTTCAAAAGGCCGGCTACGGTGATGTGACATGGTACTCACGCAAGACCGACGCCCCAATTGACGGAGTGACATTAGAGACGTGCACAGACGAGAATTACGGCTCGCTTTCGGTGCCCGTCCCCGAAAAGACCATCAACGAGTTTCTCTCAGACCCCGAATTTACTACTAAGAATACCGAGGCTGCTAAACGTATCAAAGCGAACGTTGACGTTCTCAAAACCGAGATTGGGATCAGTGACGCCGACATCCACCATCTACCCATACTCTTCTACAATGTTAACCGCAATGAGGTCCCAGATAACGGTCCACGAGCAGCGGACGAGGAACTCGCGTGCATCGCTGCGCATCCCGCGACCATCAACGGAGTGGTCCTGACTGGATTCGGGACATACCTCGCGCCTAACCCTTGGGGGCCAGTGATCAATGGAAAAGATATCATAGCCGAGACCACTGAAAGCATTTATGAAAATCTAGGCTGGAAAGTCAGGTTCTTGGATAGTTGGAACTCACACCACGCCTTTGGCGGTGAAGTGCATTGTGGGACCAACACGATCAGGGAGATGGGGAAACAGTGGTGGTAAGCAGGGAATGATAGGCAACTTGTAAGGCCTTGAAGACACTGTATAGTACTCAGATTCACTCGCCCCTGTATCAGTAGCCCGCAAGTTCTCAACTGTTCCGCTCAATCAAAGCGTCGCTACTCATGATTGTACTAAACTCAAGTCTCTCGCACCTGTGAGACATGACGTACGTACTCAGTGATTTCAGAGCGCAAACATATCTATTCTTGGCAGGCAGAGTTCAGTGTAGCTCAAGGCTATGATCACATGGGCTTCCGACCGCTCTTCCCGTCTTCACTACTTGAGGTAAGACCACCGCAACGCCCGATTCCAGCTATTTCACTCCGGTACCTCAGCTTTAAGAATCTTTCATTATCTCAACTCTAGTCGTTCAAAGCACCGACAGCCGCCACTCAAGAGAGCGTGCGCCTTCTCTCACTCGCTCTTTCCACCTCCACATCCAATCCCACTGCATCAACTTCTCAGTTATCACTACCATGACCGACAAGAACCGCGCAATATTTGACGAGACTCTCAGCGATGTAGAATCTCTCTTGGAGCTATACAAGCGCAAGGCCAGATTTGTTGCCGATCCAGCGCTGATGCCTGACGTGCTGAGCCGCGGCCTCGCATCCTTCAACGCCGCCATCGACACTGACGCACCAAGAGCCATCGCCGAGGGGCAACCAGCCGTATCCATTCTCAAAAACGTTCTACAAGCCATTGGTTCATTGTATTTTGAGAATGGAAAGAGGGTCGCGGATGCTGCGCCGCCACTCATCAAGCGCGAAAGCGCCTCCGATCCGCAGACAAAAACCCCGGATAGTAGGGATGAGCTGCTGGACAAGGACATTGTAACAGCGGTTGTGCATGAAGAGGCCCTTGGAAGTACAGAGCTGGATGAGACGGAGGTCATAACCAGCAGGCTCGACAGTGCGATCGCTGCGAGGAAGAGGAGAAAACTGCTTACCCATGGCGGGCGCGAAAAGGCCATGAAGTCCTCTGAACCCCCCGAACGCGATTCTACCAGCACGCTGCAGGACGCGGACAAATTGGGCTATATGTCTCCCCAGGACAACACGCTACACTTCACCGCACCGCACGCAAGTCCTCCAACAAGCGATCAGCAGCCATCGCCAACGCGGCGGTCGGTACGTACTTACTCTTCCGCACACTCTCCGCACCGTCGCTAACATACCATACATAGGTCGAAGGCACGGGCAATAAACAAGCGCACAACACGCAAACCTGTACAAAGCCCGTACCGCGAAAAGACGCTCGCAAAAGCCTCATAGTGATACTCAAAGTCCCAAAGCAACGCCAGGTCTTCGCCCCGCCCCAAAAAGCGCCATCAAAGCCACGAGGCAGAAAAGCGAGAGACTACAAAAGCGCAACGTACGTAGTTTCAGACACGGAAGACAGCGATGTAGAAATGCACGATACGCCCATTGCCGAGCTGAGCACCAAGGAGGAAAGCAAAACTACTCGCAGTAGTAAAAAGAGAAGAGTAACCAACCCCAAGCACACGATCCGTTCCTTCAGCCAAGCCTCATCCTCATCCTCTACATCCTGGGAAACAGACTCAACAACCTCCCCGCAGCACGCGATGCAAGAAAAACAGCACAAGCACCACGCCCTACCTCTCTCTGAAACTACCCGCACCACCACCCCCTACACATTCCCCGCCGTCCCTAAAATGCCACCCAAAGACCGGCAACCCTTCCACAAAGGCGCGCAAATCGCGCTGGAAAACATCCTAGAGGACTACCAGTCTGAGCCGCAGGGCGCGAGTTTACTCGAGCTGATCGAGGAGTTGGAGGAGAATCGGCCGAGGGTGTATGATTGGGAGCGGAAGACGGTTTTGAAGGGGGGGATGTGGGTGTGTGGGGTTTTGAGGGGGGTTTGGGAGGAGGCAGAGGGAGGGGAAGGGGAAGGGAAAAAGGGAGTAGGGAGGGTAGGGGTTGAGGAGGTTGTGCAGGGGATGTTGGGGTGGGTTGATGGGGAGTTTGAGAGGGTGGGGACGGGGAGGTGATGGATGGATGGATGGGTGGATGGTGGTGGTGGTAGTAGAGAAGGTATTGACTTCGAGGTAGGGTTTTGGTGGGTGGTAGGTTAGAGAAGAATAAGTTGTAAAGCTCGGAAGCTCTCTGCAAATTGGTAGGTTAGATGGGATATTGATATGCAGCGGGAACTTTTCAAGGACAGAGATGTACTGTTGTGAAGATGACTCAGAGCCAGCTGAGAAATCGATCGTAAATTCCGCGTCTATTTTCCGTCTACGGTATTCGTCCACTTACTCGCGGGCTGTCCGTTGGATCTTGGTGTAGCCTATACAGCTTCCAACCCCCATCCTTCTTCAAGTCTTGGCATACATGGGTAATACTGGCCTAATTAGTCATCATCCAGGTTTGATTGTTGGTAAAGTCGATGCTAGTAATCTTCCACATCTGCCCACAAAAATGTTGTCCTCGGAAGGCTTGTCTACTTTAGTATCGTTGCTGTCCTGATGCGTGATCCCTGCTAGACAGGCATGAAACCTGCCGCGCTTAGGTACCTTTGCATCGGTCAAAATGCCTTCTTCTGTTGCGAGTCCGTAGCCAGTGGCGAGGATCCATGGTCCAGATCCCGACAGGCCTCATAGAGGTCGATCGAATTCGGATTATGGTATTCCTGTTTCGGTGGCGTTCGGACGAATCTAGCTCCATAAGATGGCGAGGATCGGCAGGATCGACATGACAGTCTTTGGGCGTTCCCGCTTGGCGTTTTGACAGGAGCGGACGATTCCTGACTCGGACACGACCGCAAACATTGAATTCGGGGAACGTGGCCCGGAATCGACTGTACCGCCGGTGGCCAAGATTTCGTTGTCGATATGAGGCGCTGCGTGGAGATAATACGATGTCGGGTGTCTTTTAGAATAAATCCGCGCTTCCTCTTCTTCAGTACGTTTGTAGCTGCGGCGGTGGGAAGAGTTGGTGGCTCTGCTGGATCATCTGTTCGATGTTCTTTGCTTCATTCATCTCGAAATCGTGCATCAATTGCACCTGCTGCTCTTGGTTCAAGCCAGTGCCTCTGGCCTCCTGGCTCCACCCTGGATTGAGGTAGTCGGCTACCTCGTAGCCTTGATTTGCTGCGTACGCCTCGTTGTAGAATGGCGACGACATGGGCATCGTGGGCATACCGAAAGACTCTTGTTGAGGCATTGAAAATGTTGGGTTCCACTGAGGAAGTTCGGCGAAGGTGGTTGGTAAAGGCGAGAATTGCGTGGTCGGCGGGTAGCTAAAGATGGGTATGCTGGGGTCCATGGATGTCTTGGGGCTCAGCTCAGTATACGGTTGCGATGCGTGTTGCTGAGGCGATGCGTGTAGTGAAGCATGTTGTATGTTGGGTGAGGTCGAGAAAGGATTCGCGACGTTGGCCGCGTTGTTGTTGTTGAAGGTGGGCTGGTTCTGGTTTGGTAAATAGCCGAACGGGGCAGGAACTTTATCCGAAGGCGTGCTCACTGATGCAGTAGACGCCGAGGCTGGGCTTGTTGTCCGAGACCTGTTGATGCCATCCACGATGTTGCCCGACACGACAGATGCGGTATCGGATGGAGATGTGGCTGTGATGGGAACGTCACCATCCTTGTCGAAGATCTTCATACAAGCGCCAATAAGGTTATAGTATAACTGAATGGCAGATGCTACTCCTGGCCATCGCTCAGAAGAGAGCCTGATGGATTCCATGGCCACATTCAAATGGGCTTCCACTTCGTCGCGACTGTGGCGGCGGCGCACTTCAGAATAAGACAGGGTCCAGAGTATGGTATTGATGCACATGAAGATGGATTGGACGAAGATCCAGGTCATGTCCACGGACTTGGTTTCAATCTGCTTCTTTGTCATGTAAATGTTGTATTGACATGCATCGTAGCAGCGCATGGCAGCTTGTACAGAAGGCCGCGGGACTTGGGGAGAGGGACGGAAAATAAAGACAACCATTGTGTTGTACCTGCCGATGAACCTAACACATGGTTAGTCACGGGATACGTTGACAACGCATGTGATACTTACCAGACTTTGTTCAAGCCTGATCCGCCGTCCATCTCGGGGCTGGTGTCCCTCCAAGCTTCAATCTTTGCCACCATTTCGGTGAACCAGGGATGGTCGTCGTCCTTGGGCTCGGGCTTCTTTCGCTGATATAACATTTTCCGTATTTCTAGCTGCAGGAGGCGCATTTTGTAAAAGTGGATGCCAATCCACTTCTTGAGGGATGCCTGGGGTGCCGGCTTGATACCTTCTTTGGTGATGAAGGCATCGTCGACAAGCTCGCCAAAGTTGACATCGATGTGTTCTCGTCTGGTTGCAAAGTGAGCGGGCCGTCCGAGGCTGTGGGAAAGGCCGTAGTCCATGGTAAGAATGCTCCAGAAAAGTCGGCGACGCATGTCCACGTCGAGGGGGTCAGCTGAGCGCCCACCTGGGCCCATGGTGATGGTCTTCTCCTCATGCAGGCCTAATGCTTGACAAAGCCTTACGCCGAGGCCCATGATGTAGTAGACGGCAGTCCTGGTTGGCGTAAGGAGCGAGTAGCCAGCCACTAGAGCGAAACACTGCAGGGTTTTTAGGTTCATTGGCTTGATGGCGGCCTCGAAAAACTTGAGGGCTGCAAGGTAATAGCTGTCGGCCAAGCCTGCATACTGCGTGTCCATCTTCTGCAGGCTAATGGCGATCACCATGCGCAGACAGTAGTTTTGGTAAGGATCGACCGAGCCGTTGTAGACGTCCTCGACATCCTTGGTAAAGGTGGGCTCGTGGAAGATGGGGTACATGGGGTGGACTAGGCATTTCGTTAGCAGACATGGCGGCTACGAAATGCGAGGCCATGGGTACCTTTGCAGTAGAACAGCTCGACCAGTAGATTGGTGAGATCTCGATTGGGCAGCTCTTCAGCGGCAACATCGCTGACCAGGGGATAGATTTTGGAGGTGGGGCGCTCGTCTTCCTGGGCGAAGGCGGCCTTGATGGACTTTTGCCTCGCGTGTGGTACGATTTCGGATATGCTCTTGGACTCTGTGAACTGCTTGGCCAGTTGCATGACCAGGCGCGTGATGGTTATGCCGCTCGAGGGCCCCAGGAACTTGGACTCGTCTGAGTCCTGGACACGCACAGCTGCTGCGCCGCGCATGACATCTTCAGGGTCTGGTTCGACGTCCTCCCGCTCCAGCTCGGCCAGTTGCTTCTCCAGGTCGCGCACTTTTTGCTGCAGGTGGACGACGTAGTTGCGGGCAATCTTCCTGCCTTTGGTGGGGTCGTAGTATTCGCAGTGTGAATTGGTTCGCTCGCAGGGACCGCATCGGGGGAGTCCTGGGTCGCATCTCGTCTTGCGCTGGGCGGGGTGTCAGTCGTCGTGGTAGTAGGGAAGAGGCTCTGCTGGCGAGGCTGGCGAGGATGGCTTACCGTGCGGCAGCGACAACAGGCTGTCAAGGTATGGGCGATGCGGCTCTGACCAGCGCTGGTACCCTCCTCTGAGGGGAGCGGGGCGCCTTCTGTCTTTGTCTGTGTCGCCGTCGCGCCTTCCATGGCTGCTCTCTCACCGGGCGCAGGCG